>NC_071091.1:5626433-5701433 GCF_027358695.1 Spea bombifrons | reverse complement strand
AAAATAAAAATGTGCCTTAAGTATTTTTGATGTACAAGTCTAGGACGTGTCAGTGTCATGGTGTAATTTATTAAGGTACCCAAATCTAAAATCTCACATGCTGTCATGTCTTTGTGGACAAGTCCCATAAACTAGTGTCCTGGAGCGGGATCAAAGATCCAAGATGGCGGATGTGAGCAGAATTCAACATCTCCCCGCCACCGGGATGATTGACAGTCGTCTAGAGGATACGGGGAGCAGATTTATATCATGAGTCACACCATAATAACTTAGGTGCAGCTAGTTATATAGTTCAGCCTTTCATATATCTGTTAATTTGTTGCTGTTGATCCAAAAGAAGGCAAAAAACCCCAGCTTGGCTCTTTCCAATTTTGCACTAACAACAAACTCATGCTGTCAGTTTGTCTCTAGAATAATGAACTGAGAGGAGAAATAGAAAGTAGCCTGCAATGTGGACAGGACAGGCTATTTCCTTGAAATGCAAAAGAAAATAAATAAGAAAAACAAGTAATTTTAAAATTTCATTCAAAGTTTTATTTTTTTATGCTATCATGTTTGCTCTGAATTCGTATTATAATGTATAAATGTATAAAAGTATAAATGTATAAACCCTGGAGTTTCAATAAATGGAACAGTTTGGAAATGACCAGGACTTGAAGCTGAATCCTGCGAGATGTTTACTCTAATAATTACTTTCATCTTCGGTGGCTCTTGTTTTTTCCTATTGGAAAGGATTATCTCGACGCGATGCACAGCGTCTCACCTTTAAAAAACAGAAGCAGAAGTCATGAAAATAGCGCAAAAGGTAACATTTGGATAATGGCCGCATTAACATTCGTGTCAAAGAAATGCGATGTAAATGGTTTCAACATCATTAGCCGGAAGCTTCAAATTCCTGCATAGAGAATATAATTTCCATTTTTTATAAATAGCCCAGACGGTTGGCAGTTTTTAGACAATTTTTTTCAAAAAAAAAAAAAATTGAAAAAAACAACTAGATTGTGAGTTCTTCTAAGCAGGAGCCACGTCAATTACTATATTTTATTGTTTGAGAAAATTATGTTCTACAATTCTCTCAAATATTGTACTTTGGGATTTAGTATTTTTCTTGTTTTTAAAGGTTTTTAAAGGCCAGACCAATATGAATAATTTTGTCTACAATATACAACAGCATAATAAGATGTAACTTTTATAATTTAAGCAATAAAATCTTCAAATATATATATAAAAAAATATACAAAATATACAAAGATAGTACTGTGCTGACAAAGCTATAATGATGCGCAATGAACACAAAAAAACATGTTAAATCAATATTTTGCTAGGAAAAAAAAGTATTCACCTATTCAATTATTCTAGATTTCCTCTAGAATCAACATGCGTTTATGTTAATTTATAAAACTTTTCATGTTTGTCCTCGCCAGGGCCGGACTGGAGATGACTTAGCGGTCCTGGCACTGTAAGGGTAGCATAATATTTTTATGCTTTTGGTCTTCACTAAAAAGACACCCGCACATTTCAACTGCATTTGGCCGAACCCCCTCTATAGGTAGCGAATTTTATATCTTTACTGCTTTCACCATAAATAACAATTCTGTCTTGTGTTTAACACTTTGTTGCCTTGTAATACACATTTACATTTTTTTTTGGTTTCTAGCTGGGTTTGAACGCAGTTCCTCCCGTTTATCGGCTGGTTAACCACCAACTAATGTATCGCAGAGATATGCAATTTGAGTGCATCTTTTTACTTCTAGTGAGTGTCCACATTTCAATCAGCCTACCGCTGTTAACAATTAACAACCGCGCCAACTGCATTTTTAGAAGGTTATCATATCCCCTGTTCCCATTTATTCTTTCTTCCCTCCCCGTGCTGCCTTTTTGCCTCCCATATTGTATTGTGCTTCTTTTTTCCCCTCGCACAGAGCCCTGTGCATCCTTCTCCCCTCCTGCAAACCCCTATGTCTTCTTTCTTCCCCCAAGCAGAGTCTTGTGCTACCCTCTTGCCTCCCATAGAGTATTGTGCTTCCTACTTCCCTCCAGCAGAGCCATGTGCTTCCTTTTTCCCTTCTGCAGAGTATTGTACTGCCTTTTTGCCTCCCATAAAGTATTGTCCTTCCTTCTTTGCTCCCGCGGAGCCTTGTGCTTCCTTCTTCCCTCCCGCAGAATATTATGCTGCCTTCTTGCCTCCCTTAAAGTATTGCACTCTCTCACAGAGCCCTTTGCTTCTTTCTTCCCTCGCACAGAGCCCTGTGCTTTTTTCTTCCTTCTCGCAGAGCCCTGTGCTTTCTTCGTCCCTCTCGCAAACCCCTGTGCTTCTTTCCTCTCTCGCAGAGTATTGTGCTTCCTTCTACCCTCTCACAGAGACCTGGGAGACCCCCTCCTCTTCCTGGTTGTTTCTTTCAGCGTCTCCTTAAAATAGAAAGGCCTAAATTGAGGTTAATCTCAGTAAACTACCTACTATCAATGTGACAAAAAAGTTACAAACCGCTAGGAGTCTGGAGCTCCCTTTACCCAGATCATCAGGGAATGGCGTGACGCAGGGTACCTAGATGGCGGGGGGGGAGAAAGAGGGTGTTTGGGGCCCTTGCTGGGGACTCACAAACCTATAAGAGTAAAGCCGGCCATACAGATGACGTGCTTTGTGTTATACAGATTCTGCCTTTCATTGCATGCTGTTTATACCGCGGGAGGTCAGCAAACTGTATAGATTATAGAAACATCACATACGGCGCCTTCACAGGAGTCTACAAACGATCTCGGCCAAGATGAAGCGTTCTTTCCACGAGCAGCAGCGGTTTTCGCCCACGAGTGATAACACGCCATAGTTAACATAATATGTGATTATTATACACTTCTCTGCCTTTCCAGTCTACGGCGAGCTTTATATTTTAGCTAAATTGGACTTCTAATTTGCCTATAAATTCTAACATCGCTAATGTCTAACAGTCTGACATAATGAAGAAACCTCAGGGCACTAATATATATGTATTACACTTTCGGAATTAATTTGAATTTATCAGGAGCGTGCTGTGCCAAATGATACGACGACTGGCTGCACGTTTAATGAACATTTATGTAACAGGAAACAAATATCCCTTATCTCGGATTTAAAATTAATTGGAATTTTTTTTTTTCTTACTTTAAAGTTTATGAACACTGAAGTCATTTAGAAGGAGAATTATGCAATTCTCTTACTGGTAATTTCAGAAACGAGCTATGACAATGCTTTACGGAAAACAGTCTGCGTCAAACCGCATCATTTTACTTGTTAGGCTATAGATATGTTCTAGAGTGCGATGAAAAATGGCAAGTCTAATAGCTAAGTCAAAATAATAAAAAAAATTAAGAAAATACAGAACAACTTAATATTTAAGTTTCATGTGTCCGGTGTTTAGTACTGAATGTGTGTTTAGTACTTTTTGTCTGCTGCTGGGTATACTATACGTGCATGGACTACTGCATGCACATATCTGGGTACTTAGGCTACCAGGGGCTCTTCCTCATCTGAGGGAGTGGCTTCACGAGGGGCAGAGCTAACCATACATGAAAGTGAGGCTATCCATGTGATGGGGTGTGGTTAAGAATGTGACGGACATGGTTAACCATAAAAAGGGTGGGGCTAAACCCAGAAAGCACCTCCCCTGCCCCAGAGAACGAGGAGAGTGACTCGGAGACCCAAGGAATCAGCACTTTACCCAGAGGTGCCAGGTCAAACCCAGACAGTAACCCCATAAATATTTGGGATGCAGCCTTTCTCTCCCCCCTTCGCTCTTGAACCAGTGACAGTTGCCCTGCTCTACATGACTGGACCATCATATATGTAACTGTTGGCAGCTATGAACAAATACCAACAGATTATTAGAGGAATGTACATTTTATTCTATTATAGCATCAAGGCAGTAATAAAAAATCAGAGCAGCGAAGTATAAACGATGCCTTGAAGTATTTAACGCAAACTTTCAGGACTCTGGGGTCCCCCCTTCAGGTGTAGTTACTCAAATGAAGCTGAAACAACACATGAATACACAAGTATACAAAAAGAAAAGACATCAAAATGCGACACTGTGAGTGGAAAGTAGACAGATAAGTCACTAATTGGTCCTGTATATGTGATGTTATTATGACAAGAAGAGCAAATGTTAATTAACTCAGAGGTGTGAAGCATCTGGGAGTTTTGTTTTTAATTAATTATACTATACTTTTAATTAATTAAACTATCAACCGCTGTTTAACATGGAATTTTGCCAGAGGTATACACATGTGTAAATGTGTATGTACAGTTACTCGATGGCGTTCCATGCATTAAAATGACTGTAAGCATCCCATCCACTTTCATATCATGTCTTCCTTCTCTTCACTCTTCAATGTCTATCTTCTATCTTTGTCTGCATGTCCGCAAACATAACCAGGCGTGAGCTACAGCCAATATGGGGCAATGTGGCGGCACTTGTGGTGACGTGATGCCAGCCCCCCCCCCCAATTGGACACAACCCAGTGTGAACTTCCACCAAAATTGTTGAATTTGCAGTGACATCCTCTCCCAAATCCCCCAATCGGGAGAGGACATCACTGCAAGCACCGTCATCTTGCCCTCACTTCAACTTGGGGCAATATGATTGGGGCAAGCGCTTACAGTGATGTCCTCTTCCCGTAAAAAATATCTAAAGCCCATGGGGGTGATTAACCTGCCTGGGTCTCCAGGTCACTGCGGGGAAACTCCGGGTCACGGGAGTAGAGTTGCATCACGCTTCACTCCCTTCTCTCTTCCACTCCAAAAATGGATCAGTCACATTACAAAGTAAATCTGTGAATGAAAGAGTAGAAATAAACCACTACAAAAGGATCATTCAATGTATAAAAGGGCATGGATTTGGGGTTAAAAAAAAAAGTAGCAGTAGTAACCGAACAGAATTCAATTTCAATCTTATGTACCTAGGTAGGTATTCCCAGCGTGTACATATATCATGCAACCATCCCATCAAAATAAATACGGAGTCATTATCGTTACGTTACAAAGCTGAATAGATTGCCAGAATTGTAAATAGCGAATGGTTAACATTAATCCCGAGGTTACCATCCTTTTACGTATAAGAAAAGATAATTGAAGACATCATATGGATCGTTCTGCTAGGGCTTGCTTTTATTATTTGTACATTAACAGGGGTAATGATGAGATGTTTCTAACTTTGTGAGTAAGCGGGATGCATATGGCCGGGTTTTAATTACACAGTGTTATACATTGGTGATTGTAAGTAAAAAAATCTTTTTTAAGGAATCGTGTTTTTTAAAGGGTTTTCATTTTGCGCTATTGAATTCTGTATCCAGGTATATATTATTGTATAACTAAAACTATATATATATAGTGATTGGAGGATTGGGGAAAGGACATAAGAGCAAGCTCTGCAGTTTTGGCAGAAGTTCACGCCTGGCTACGTCCATTTCAGGTGAGAGGACATCACTGCAATCGCCGGCACATTGCCCCAGATAGAAGTGAGGGTAAAACGACAGTGCTTGCGGACGCGTGCTCTACCCCCATTAGAGGATTGGGGAGAGGACATCATGGCAATCATCGACTTCTTGGCAGAGGGTCACACCGAGTTATGTCTGTGGAGCATGAGAGAGAGTGAACGAGAATGAGAATTTCTCGTGCTCTTGGGGTATCACGAGAAATATCAATTACATAAGTTATGGTGAGTAAAGGTGATGGAAACCCTTCCACTTAAAATTAAGGGGTAGTAGAAGTATTATTAAACACTCATCTACAGACAGCAGACATGCCAGAAGGCTTGTTTTTCCCTCAGAAATCTCATGGTGCTGCCACAACCACAAGGGATTCTGGGTAGGCGCATGCAAATAAAGTCAACAATAATCACCTTTTGCCTCCATATCCACTTTATACATGGAGCTACCAGTAGAAGCTCTGCATTTAGTGACCGGTAGAGAAAGCATGGTCTATTGAAAGGAACTTTTTCTTTACTTTTAATAACATTTTAAGTTTATTTTTTACTTGAAGTTTTGAACTTATAGAATCTCCTAACCTTTTTGCTTCAGCACCAGGAAGGCAGAAAGCCGGGAGCAGCGGCGAAAAAAAACACTGTCCCGCGAAATGGGAATTTTTGGCATGGCTGCCCCTTTAAAGTCTCTGCGTTCTTTGAATACAAGAGAGCGAGGAGACCGGCCGATGTTACGAAAGGTGTAGAAAGTAATTGAGATCAGCAGTCAGTTGTGAAGCAGAGGTTCAGAAAAAGGACTCTCATTACCCATAAAACCAGCGACTAGTCCTGCATCAGAGCGCCCAGGGATGCTGTTCTCGGTACACAGAATGTTTGCTTATATATTTTTTTTTTCACATTACCTTTAATTAAAGATTTTATCACAGGACACCGCTGTTAGTTATTATTACTCCACTGGCTTTTATGTTTATTATCATCTGTTTCGGTCAGCCGCGAGACATTAATTGCTTTGAGTCAGGAATGCGTTGGGTATTCGAGATTTTGACGAGATGAAAATATTTGACGTGGATTGTTCACGGGTTAGAGAGTTCTAAAAAACGTGAAATCTTGTTCTTTAACAGCTTTTAAAATCGGGAAAAAAAACCTGCTTTTAAAGGGACTGTCTGATGTACCATATAGTGCCTCCAATAGTGCAAATAAAAGTACTTTGGACACATTTTTTGGTTTGGTTTTTGGTGCATTCATTTTCAAAACAAAATTTTTTGCAATATTTTCTAAATGACTACTCCAATAGAAATGAAATAAACAATAACTGACTGTTGGCAAAATGTGAGGCAGGTAAAGTTAAGGAGAGGAAGGGCGAGGAGCCGAAACTGAAAAACTAATGAACAAATGGATAACGAATATGTGAAGGTTCCGTGTTAATTTTAATTCGTTTTTTGGGGGTGGTCCCTCCTTGGTTTTTAGAGATTCATACAAATGCACAACTTAAGCAGAATGCGTTAAAAATGCACGTTTGCAAGAATCTGAATGCACAAGTCTACCGCATGCGCAGTGGGGTCTCATTAGACCCCTAGGAACTCGAGTGAGTGCCAGCACTAAGGCTGGCTGGCGGTGAGAATACCATGCGTGTACCATGGCCATACTTGGGAACTCTCCAGGTTTGAGACAAGCGCTGCGTCTCTGGTTCTCCGGGTCAACACCAGAATCCTTCGGGTCACGGGGGGTCTTCACATGCCCACTCGTCGCCCATTTCCACTTTAAATGGGGGTGTTTTCCGCGAACGCCCCTGACATCATCGACACCTCCCCTTGACATCAGCTGGACCGCCCCCCCGACTTAGGTTTGCCATGGTCATACTTAGGAACTTCTGGGATTAAAGTGCATACGATGGCTGGAGTGTCCCTTGGAGCCTTGATGTATCAACGAACATCATGTCGCCGGCAACGTAAATGTGAATTGCTGTAAGATGAGTCCATGTTAAGTAAAGGCTTCCTACTCAGCACTGTACAGCAGAACATCAAGGTACAGAATAGGGAAGGTACAGTGAGAACGATAAATACAAAGATATTAGAGACCCCTGCCTTGTACAGCGGTCACGGGTAACATTATTCTAATAATTTATAGAGCAGTCCCTGGATTATTTATTTCCGGTGCATTAGACCCGCTGATTTTATGGATGTGCATAATTACCAACATTTCTTCACACTTTGACAGGTTCAGCCACTTAAGGATTTCAATGAGTTTTATGCGACACCTTAGTCTCCGAACCGAGAGTAAGAAGCCGTAGGTAGCCATCGGAAGCGTGCGCACACAGCGCCACCAAGTGTCCACTTCAGCTCATTGCTTTTTAATTCTATTTAAACATCTTGCGGCAGAAATATTACAACCTGAGCAAGTGTTTTACAATTCAAGGTCGAATAAGTCTTGTGTTTTTAGTCAGTTAATAACAAATACAAACAGCTTACACTTTTCACTGTATGTATATCATGCATTTGAAAGGATTATTAAATACCGCGCCACAGGTGGAGTTTGAGTCACCAGGTCAACAAAGTGTTTTGCACTGTATCTAAAAAGTCATATATATATACGGTATATTCCCAGATATTTAACAGATTTAGGTTTAGAAACACAGAATTGGAACAGACCCATTCGGCCATGTTTAAATACGATCACTGTGTTAAATTCTACCGCTTCTGTTGAGAGGCTGTTCCACTTATCTACCCCCTTCCAGTAAAGTAAAACTTCCTTGCATTACATCGAAGCCACTGACCATCTGACTCTCTGAAATACCAAAAGCTTATGCCACATGTTATTCTATGTCATCCCAATGACATAACTCACACATATGCTCAGTCGTCTGCATCCATGCTGTTAAAGTGACATCTTGTAACCCTCCAGCAGTGTCGTATACCTGCCAGCGTGGAAGAGCTACGCAGACTTCTTCCATACATATCCTACAGATTTTTTCCAGAAGTATGATGGAAAAATGAACAACCCGATTTGAAATCTCACAGCTTTGAAGCAGAAAGTGTCTGTCGCTGCTTTAGCATTTAACTACACACTACAAAGTTAAAGAAGTGCAAGCAGGGGCAGCTGGCCTGGGGGAGCAGGGGGGGGCAATTACGCTTCAGAGCAGCCCAAATTTTTCACAAAGAGCCGGCACTCACGGAGACGGGTACGCCATGTTATATGAACAGTGTATGAGAGGGAGTGCGTTAGCATGATTGTGTGTGTTAGTATAAATGAATGTGTGTGTGTGTCAGCATGAAGGTGTAAGTGTGTGTTGGAGAGAGTGTGCTTTAGCATTAGCGTGTATGTTAGTGTTGGAGTATGTGTGTGTTAATATGTGTATGTGTTAGCATGTGTGTGTGTGTGTGTATGTTAGTTACCAGGGTCGTGGAGCTAATGGGGCCACTTGGTTTTTCCTGCATACAGAAGGTGCCAGCCCTCCCCCGAGTATTAGGATAAAATGTAGTAAGGGGTGATATGTAAGAGACATCACTCTTAGAGTATAGGAAGATAACCTGGTTTTATCTCATTTTGTCCCAATAAATTCCCTGTTATCTGCAGACCTGGAGGTCATTAGTCATATTATACACCACACTGAGCTGATGCTTTATGGCAATGCTAATGAAGTCCGTTCCTCCATAGACTATAATTAGTCACAGTGTCCCAGTGTAAGATTAAGACCAAGCCATTCTTTTGTTTCCCACAGGCAGTATCATAAGGCGTCTGGGGGCTTGTCTAGTAGATTGGGGATCAGATAACAGAACAAGAACTCATAGTGCCTGGAAACATTATATTATGTAAAAACTATAACTGTTTTAAAAAGAAAATAGTGCAATATTTTTGAAAATGTTACTTTTTTTTTTTATCTGATACTAGTAATACAAAAAAATCTGGTAGGATTTCCCCAGGGGCGTAACTAGAAACCTCAGGGCCCCGGTGCGAGAATCTGTTAAGGGCCCCCCCACCCCCAACCCATCTATCCCTTTCTCACGATCTCCCCTCTCCCTCCCTACCCCCTTTCTCACAGTCTCCCCTCTCCCTCCCTACCCCCTTTCTCACAATCTCCCCTCTCCCTCCCTACCCCCCTTCTCACAGTCTCCCCTCTCCCTCCCTAACCCCCCTTCTCACGATCTACCCTCTGCCTCCATACCCCCTTTCTCACAATCTACCCTCTCCCTGCCTACCCCCCCTTCTCACAATCTACCCTCTCCCTCCCTACCCCCCTTCTCACAATCTACCCTCCCTACCCCCCCCTTCTCACGATCTACCCTCTCCCTCCCTACCCCCCCTTCTCACGATCTACCCACTCCCTCCCTACCCCCCCTTTGTAGGTCACTTACCGTCAACTCCTGTGTTGGGAGCGTGAGGCATTTGTCTCGGGTGCCGGCGCTTCACTGCTGAGCGCCGGCATATGACGTCAGCGCCGGCACCCGAGACAAACGCCTCACGCTCCCAACACTGCACTCTGGGCAGCGCTGAGGCAGCCGGCGGCGGCGGCGGCAGCAGCAGCGTCCTGGATTTCTGTCAGTCAGGGGGGCCCAAGAGTTGCCGAGCGGTCGTTTTCAGCAACCGCTCGGCACCCCTTGGGCCCCCCTGACTGGCAAAACTTCAGGGCCCGGTCGCAGTCGCGACCCCTGCGACCCCGGTAGTTCCGCCACTGGATTTCCCCTTTAAACAAAGAATCAATATAACACAAGAAAAACTGACTTTAGCTCTACCTTTCATGATGAAGCTCTACACGTGTTATGATCCGTTACCAGAGGGACGTGAGAAATAAAAGATATTACTCGCCGTGGGAGAGCAGACTATGAAATCAATTCAAAATTACATTTCTTTTTTTCAAAAAAATAAAAAAGCCTCTCTGTATCAGGCGCAGGTATAAGTGCACGGACATGGCACACACTGCAATGTATGGTTTTCTGAAAAATACAGTGATTTTTAATATTTGGATTTTTTTTTTTCGTATTGTTGCGACAAATAAAAGGTGCCCATTTTTAACTGAATTCGAATAGATTTCGAGGGCTATTGTTGCGGCTGAAAGCCCCGTTATTTAACAATGGAAATCAGCTGAGTTCCTTTATTAGCTGGGAGGATGTTTTCTTTTTTATTTCATTTATTTCATGTTTTCTGCGTATTCTGGGGAGATCAGTCCCAGTGCCTTCTCTTCTCCCTCCATTCACCAATTTTCCATGCTCTTCTTTCTTATCATATTGTTTTCCCCTCCTACTCTTCAGCCTCCCCTGAAGGCTTTCCTCCTTTTCCATATAAACCTTTCTCTCCCTCTATCTGCATTCTCCCATTTTGTATCCCTTTCTCCCAGGGCCATGGAGCACAAGGAGCGATTCCCCAGGGCCCTAGGCGTTGCAACGGGCGCATACCTCTCATCTCTCCCCTAAAGCGGTGATCCAATCGGGTCCGTGACGCCTGGCAAGAATCTTACCTCACAGACACAGCGCGCTGAGAAGTGATGTCATTTCCGGGCGCCCAGCACAGCGAGGAAGCCACAGGGAACATACAGAAGGGACGATGGAAATGTGGCAAGTATGCGTGTGTGTGTTTATGTGTCTGTATGTATATGTGTATATATATATATATATATATATATATATATATATATATATATAGACCCTTACTCTGCTCTTCTCTCTTTGTGACACTCGCTCACCTGCTCCCATCCTCGGCTCAGCTGCCTCCCTGCCCCCGTCACCTGCCTGGTCTCTGCCCCCTCTTGGGAGATTCACCTAATCAGCAGCCTAACCAGACATGCGCGGCTGCGCCCAGGTGTGGGTTTCCCTTTGAGCTCTGACTTGTTTATTGACCTTGAAAGAAAAACAAGGTTATAAATCTGCCCTTTCCGATTACTTTTAACTTCCCCGGAGATCTGCGTAGAGAATAATGCAGGGGGACCAAGGACTAAAGGCCATTCCGGTCATTAACGGCACCGTCATATGCGCTTTAATATATATGATAGCTGAGTGGTCTCCACGGCACATGAATGGGGGGATCCTGTAGAATCCCCCCACTTGCCCCTCTCGCACCGCTATTTCCCATGCAGGGGATGAGTTCAGCCACCACTCAGCTCCAGAGCTGCCTCGGCAAGGGGTCTAGGGGGGCACCTAGCAAAGGATTTCAAAAGGGAGTGCTTTCCTGTTGCTGATTGGCTGCTTTGAAGGGCCAATCAGTGACGTGAAAACTAGATCACGAAAGGGGCATTGCGCTGCAGCTCTGGAGCTGCAACTTCTCCTAGAGGTAATACCACAACCTAACCCGCCAACAATAAAAAATAAGACAGCTTCCCTCCATGCTTTTATGTCCAGTGGCACCAAACCATTAATAATCCTGGGAACCATCCCAAACAATGAATGTTAACCCCTTAAGGGCAATGTATTGTAAGCCCTATGTGTACAGGCTTTGTCATAAAAGGGTTACAAAAATTGGATTGGTAAACACTAGATGGTGGTGTTCTACATTAAATGCTCCATAGTATTACTTATGAAACCCATTCATAGAAGAGACTGTTGTGTAAATGTTCCATGGAGGACTCGGTAGGGTGGAGAGAGGGGATAAGAGATGGTTTGCCGTGACACTGATACCCATTTTTGGGAAACCTCCGTGTTTTGCCCCCCGGAGACTCCAGGACACGCAGCGCTTCTCTGGGTCTCCGGGCCAGGGCCCAAAATCTCCGGGCCAATCAGAACACAGGTACAATTCTTAACAGTGACCCGAGATAAAATAAACCCTCAACACTAAATCCTGGGGGCAGTTGAAATGAGGGGGGGGTCATTCTCTCGGGATGTAGTAGGAAGGTGCCGTTGATGAAGTTATGTAGATGTAATGTAAGGAATAGGTGAGGGCGGTAGATAAGTAGAACAGCCTCCCAGCCGTAGTGGTAGAGACTAGACTTGTGCATTCCTTTATTTTTAACAAGATTTTGAAAAAGGCAAACAAATTTGCCTTTTTTGTGAGTTTGTAGGGATCAACGAAAATGAGCGTGATCTCCGACAAAACAAACGAAACCGAATTCCAAAAGAGCCGAGGATTTGTTTACAAGTTGCCCATTTATGCCAGTTCTTCATTGGTAAAAAAATATTGGTGACAATATAATATGTGTAATATATATAATATTGTGGAAATTCACTCCTGCTCCACGGGGCTGCATCTGCCTATCATCTGCCAGTGTCCGCTTGCCCAGGCCCAGTGCCCTGCTACTACTACTACTGCTACTGCACCTCTTCGACGGTCCTAACTTGGGAAGGGGGTTCGTTTCTATAATGAAAGGTGAGTCCAGAAGGTGTCAGGGATCTCCTCCTATGGGAACGCAACCCGAATGCCGTTCCAAATTAAAAAAGACCTCAGAATTTCATCCGAAACGAACAGCCAGGAAACGAAATCCGTTGCCCAAAAAAACGAACGCAGCAAAAACACGGCGTGGACATGTCTAATAGAGACTGATACAGCGAGGGAATGTAAACATGCGCGGGATAGACATACGGCTCCTGAATCTAATACAAGACCAACGACTGATTACGGTTTGGGTGTTTACAGCAGGAGAAACGGGCGACTAGACAGGGCGGAATCATAACCCCCAGAGCCTTGATGGGGTAACAAATAGGCTCACCCTGCTGTAATCAAACACATATTTAATAACCAAAGGCCACCTCTGCCTGGCTGCTGGTTCATGCATGATACTAAACGCAGTATACAGTTCAATATACCAATAAAGATACTAATATTATACTAATGCGTTAACAATGAGGTCACATACATTACTGCTAACAGAGAATATGCAGCTTGCCGTGACCTCGACTCTTAACGACACGTTCAATTAAGAAGGCGTAATGTTAAAGCCGCGGCTGTCACAAAATACCAGACTGGTTACTGTAATCGTCATGGAAGTGACAGAGACGTTTGATGGGGCGAGCGGCAGTCCAGAGGCCAGAACCCGCTGTCACTTCCAGTGCCTGCCCTGATACAATCCGATGTGACTTCCTAAAATCTCCCGTCCCCGCCGACAACGACAGCTTATTCCGATTTCCATCATTTCATTAACCCGTTGTGCGCTGAATATCAGAAAACAGTCAAGGTTTCTAAAAAAAAAAAAAGACTCCATCAAGTTCTACGGTTTCTTATATTAATGTATTCACTTGGATTCCTTCTGCCTCAATAGACATCCGTCTTAAAATTATTCGTATTTAGGTGTAAATAGGTCAGAATTTAGTGGGACCGAAGATTGTCCCCTCTTCCACCACACTTTACATGGTGGGTAGTAATGAACGGAACCTAAGGGTGGGTAAATTGCCATATTTACTGCCTTCTACCCCATATCCTGCTCAGGGGGATCGAGGGGTTAAATATAAAAAAAAATCGTGGGAGACACAGACTTCCAGTGCCTCCAGTCACTTCCATCCCATTCCCGATGGGAGGACATCTTTGCCCCTGCCCACCATGTCTAAGTCCCCCTGGTAGAGGGATATCCATCCAAGCAGGAGGTTGGCAGCCACAGGGTGTAACCTATAGGAAAAAGAAATAAATACCTTTTAAGAGTCCTTATGATTGGTGAAGCCCTCAGTGACCAATTTTTCTGCCCAAGGAAAAAGAAAAAAAAACAAAGGAATAAATCCACCAGCGGAAAAAGAAATCCACTTTCGACAGATGTAACTGGATTCGTGTTTACATACTCCTGTGCACCAGCTCCCCCCAGTGATGGGAATCTGTATTGCATCTTCCATTGACTCGAATGAGGTGAGCTTCTCTCATGTTAAACTTGTAATTCTATATGTATCCACAAGGGGTCTACAATAACAAGGTCTTTATGTACCATTTGCATCCTGACTGGATCCTTTACATTTGTAAAGGTTTTCTGATAAACATGAGCGGAACAGGACTGTAGGAATGGGCCATTTAACCGAGTTTGCCCCTCCAGGCTTACAATTGCCATTCGTCCACCACACATAAAGCAGATATATTTTAAACAGCATAAGAGAAAGGGCCAGCAACATTTATCCCGGAGGACCAGCCCGAAGATGCCCCTCAATTATTCATTCTGGTTTAAAAATGCATTCGGAACGGAATACACTAAAGCACATAGAAGGAACCCAGAAAGGATACAGTCAATGAGTGCATTCTTTCTGAAGGGACCCTGGTGGTTATCTGTGGAACTGCAAGTAAAACACACAATAAAGCTTCAGACAGTGGCCCAAAGTCTTTAAATCAGAACAGCCCAGGGGGCAAATAAACCCTGGACCCCTTTGCCACCCATCCCTGTACGAAAGGCAGAATAGTGATTATTATCATTCAACTTTCCAGAGCGTTCTATCGTTGAAGGATAATATTTTAATGGTTAATTCAGGGGGTGAAGGGGGTTTGTGGTTTTGGACCGCCAGCTTTCTATCGTCAGTTATATCAGGATGTTATTACATGATCCAGTGCTGTAATATCGCCAGGACACCATAAGAACTTGGCAGAAATTGTACTAATGTTTTCTGGAATAAAAAGAGAAATTATACAAGTAAAGCCAGGGAAACAGATGGAAAAGATTTGGTTAAAATTCAGATTTATAAGAATGCTTTTGTGTGGAAATTAACATAATTGACTTTTGGGGGGGGTATAATTTACTGAAACACTAAATATTTGTTACAAATGGACAAACAATTTATCTTAAGAAAATAAAACATGTAATTTAATGTAAACAGCCAAAGACAGACAAAAAATAAAAATGATCGGAAATATTAAAGTAAATAAAAGAATGTTAGACAATTATTGGCTGTCAGTATTTTTTACTCACAAGTAAACTTTTAGCTTATTATATGATAAAAAAAAAATTTTTATTTAAAAATGATGGAAACCACAGTATATACACAAAGTATTTTAATATATAATCTTTATTAGCGGGGGGCGGCATGAGACACCAGAGTGTCCCTAAAAAAATAAGAAAATGAATATAGCCCCGTGGGCTTTTTTCCTGCAGAAAGTCCCTTTGCTGAGTATCTTTATAGCGTTTCCATCACGTCACCCTAATCCCTTCTTTGTTCCAGGCAGTACATCGCTAGACATTTCCGTCTTCTTAATATACTTTATCATGATGTCTTATTTGAATGTCTTCCTTTATAATTATGTCCATTTGCAAAGCAGTCTTAACTGCACCCCTTCCTCCATATTTTTTATTGTTTTATATAGCGCCATCATATTCCGCAGCGCTGTACAGTGGGTTGACAGGACCTAACAAGTGGTATATAACATAACAATTTGACTAACAGAAACATCAGGTAAGGAGGGCCCTGCTCAAAGGAGCTTACAATCTAGAGAGTTAATGCATATCATACAGACTTAGAGTGCTTACTCAATGAGATCGGGTACTGAGGTAAGTTTACAGCAGAGTTGACATTTTACCCCGGCCAACTTTCTATGCCAACCCCAGTGATCTTCTGGTGTTAGCGCAGCTTGGTTACTCTCGTATAGTTCATGAAACCCCCCGTATTGAGTGGATTCTATACCATGCAGAACCACCTCAGCCCTCAGAGAAGAAACATCTAATTACATAAAGGGATTTAACAAAGTACAGAAGTTTAGAAGTTTATTTCCAATCAAGCGGTGTGTTAGAACAAGAGGCCATCATCTAAAACTAGACGGTCAAAGGCTTAGTGCTGACCCAAGGAAGTTCTCGTTTATTTAAGTCTATATAAAAATGGGAAGACTAAATGGGCCAAACGCCATTCCTTGGCGGCGTCCACGACGTGCTCAATGCCGTTGGGTTTACTCTCATATCTTCTCACATGAGGTTCACCCACGCACATTACTCGTCTGTAGTAGATCAGCCCAGATGGCGGATAATTGTTTCCAATTAAGGATTAATCAGCGTTGTATAAAATGTAGCTACACAGACTTTTTTTCCAGTTCCTTTGCCACCTTTTTTTGTTATTAAATAGACCGTTTGTGATTAGGTTAGGGCAGCCTTGTCCAATTTGTGAAAGACTCCCTGGATATCTGTCTATAGAAGCCATCGTTCTTCACAAATGGATCACAACATGGTGTTTGGTTTCTCAGCTTTATAGGGATTTTGTCCTTATTCTGACTTTACCCATTTATTTCTTCATTTCATACGGGTTATTTGTTAGAAAGCACGGAATGTTCTGATTTTATTCTTGATGGTTACTGCTCAATGGTATCATCATCATCATCATCCTGTAATTCCTGGTGATACAGGTAATAGTCACATGGGGCTCTATTCACTAAAAACAGTAATATGAGTTTTCATTGACTTCTGTGAGCTCCTAGAGCTCCAGGGGAATCTGTCCATCTATCCTCCGTTGAACTTGAAGATTGTGAGATTGCGAGTTGGCCTTCAGGTTTCACACACTCACGTTTCATAGATCGTTGGACCCGTCTTAGATTCAGGAGCCGTCTGCCTATCCCGTGCATGTTTAAAGTCCTGTACTCTATTAACTTGCATGTTAATAATGGTTCTTGGAGATCTTAAAAAGTAATCATCTGTATTTCCCGCTTATGAACATCTCACACTCCATAAATGTGTCACCAGCCTTTATCGTCTTCCTTGGCAGGACTGGAATTCGATTGGAACATATGGAAGATCAACGTTTTACATTCATTCCTCTTGACACCTCTCTTCACCAATAACGCCATCTGCAACTCCGACAACATTGATATCCAGTACAACGTAGAATCTGTGTTTTATTCCATCTGATGTCATAAACAATTTCCTGTACAAAAATAATATTTTATTTGCAAGCCGATGTCCCCTGTTATCGATTTTACGTAATGTGGACATCATATACTGCTTGGCAGAGAAGGGATAAAGTATCCCAGGCAGCTGTCTTCTCTTTGTCTGCTTCTTGTGTCGACTCCAATGCTCTATCCTTTGATACTATGTTATCAACAAGGAGGGTTTAATAGAAAGATATTGTTTTTTTTTATTGCAAAATGTTTTTCACATTGTTATAACATTGATCGTTTCTAAACTTACTACACAATATCTCTATCCTTCTGGAGATGGGGGTCTTATGACAAACATTGGATTTTATGCCCCATTTGGACAATGTACTATATGTGCTACATGCTTTACTAAGGATCCATGACTTGTGTAGATCCAAATATATTGTATATTTACAATATTTTAACTATTTGCATATTTTTATTGGCAACATTTTAGAAGTGAAGCGCTGTTATATTGTATCTTCTCAGTAATTTGCTATCAAACTATGCAAGAAGAGTGCACATGGAGAACAGATATACTAATCAAGCCAGGGGGGCAAAGACCAAGAAAACACTGTCCTCCTAACCAATGATAGACATCAAGTAAAGCAAAAAGATGATGTCAGCAACCTTATTTTGAATTTAAAGTACTATGTTAATCATGGAACATATAGAGAAGCAGAACAAGAAGCCAAAAGAAGAGGTTCTGTGCGAGATCCACCCAACGGTTCAGTGAAAAAAATCCTCAATCAAGGGATGGGTCCTGTGTTATTCCCCAACTATACCCAACTTGATTCCCATCACCTGCTTAGGAGGATAGGAGTTTAATTTATAATAGACGTTGGATGCACCTCATCCTATGGCCGTTGGGATGTTAAAGTACCAAACAAACCCTTTGGAGATGCATGGACCTCTTGTGCCTCTCTCCCTCCTCCTGTCCTATGAGATGGAGTGGTTAGTAGGGATAGTGGGGTGAACTGTCCCCCTGTCCAGGGGGTGACTGTTGACCCCCTGGAACTCTATGCGTCACTATCAATGGTCCATTCAGGTTGTCAAACAACACCTTTGAGTCCTCCTCTTCAGCCCTGTTTCTGTTCTTCCCCTTGGATTTCCTGACCTGGACCCATCGATGCTTATGTGCCTGGTTTGACTATAGACCGTCTGTCTCCAAATTTATCGTATGCCTTATGGTACCTCTGCTCTTGGACTTAAATGTTCATAGTGGTTATTAGACCCTAGGAGCTCATCCCTTGGGTGGCTGCAGTTACTCCTTCCCCCGTTCCCGCATCTTTTGTAATACAAAATGTTCTGAAATAAAATTTAAAAACAATATTAAAACACTAATAAAATACCCAAAGCATATAATTAATCTTTAATATTTTGTTCTTCAGTACATTTTAGTCAATAAAAGAAAGGTTGAAGACTCTTGTTCTAAAAGATTCTAAAGGAATAACAATGCGGCCTTTGACCACTTGATTAGGACACACGCGTCGTTACAAATCCTATACATCAGCTTTATTCCATTCTATGTGCCAGATCATGTTTCCACCGGAACAAATGATTATGCCCTAAACAATGTTGCCCTTATCACAATACAGTCTGAAGAGCCAGACGCTGATTACTCTGTCACGGAAATCAAAATAATTATACAGAAAGAAATATAGCCCTAAAGGCAAAAAAAATATGTATTTTTCGGAACGCGTGAATTCTGTGTTTTTCTGTCATTTGGTGGTTGATACCAATCTATATATAAAAAAAAATAGCGATATTCGTTACAAACAGGAAATTGTATCATTAATATTAATACTGGGGAGCTAGGGGCCAAATAAATAGAAGTGAAAGTCAGTGTATATTTATTTGCGGTGACCAACATTGAGCAGAGTCGACTTGCGTCCTGTGCCTGTATTCTTGTATGTTACATTGTAGCAAGTTGTGCAGTAAAAAGCTTTTCATGTGGTTAGTAAAACTGATACATTTGTAGCATTGCTGGCAGACGTCTCAGAAATAAATTTGGACACCGAGCTTGTAATCTTATGAGCAGGTCCCTCCTTACTAATTGTATCCCTTTAATGTATGGACTGTAAGAAGCATAATTTGTTGGTGCTATAAAAATGAGTGATAAGAAGAAGAAGAAGAAGAAGAAGAAGAAAGATGAAGAAAGAAGAAAAAATATTCTTGATGCAAAATATGGTTTTAGCTCTTGCGAAGCTGGCACCTATTTATTTCTAAAAATCAAATATTTAAAGGCCCACACTGTATATTTTGTAGTTCTTACTTAAATACTAATAATAATTATTATTTCATGATTATTTATTGTATATCCAATATAAACATATTTAACTTACTACTGACGCATGTATGCAAAAGAGTTATAACATCAATGTAATGATATGTAGGGTTTAAAATATACCGGTATATTTAGAGGTTGTATTTTTCTTGTAGTAGTTTTAGTTTGTATCAAGGGGATCTGGACACATTTATAGCTTAATAGAACCTAATTGTTCAATTACTGTGATCTCCATTGGTTGATTAGAGGTGTGATTTGATCTGCTTAGATGAGTGGTGAGTTTAAACTGAAGATAAGTGTTGGCTATGAGGAAATTCTGAGCTACGTTCTCAAAACATGTACACGACGTTGAGTGGTTAGTGCTTCCTACTTGAGAAGGGAAGAGAGAGGGGGATATGATAAAACACTTAAATACATTAAGGGTTAGTGCAAAAGGAATGTTTATCTTGAAGGATGATATATGTGAGGACAAGATGCAGGAGGTTTATCTGTGATGTAAATAGTTTTTACTTTACTGAGAGGGGGGTAGACAATGGGAGCAGTCTTCCAGTACAGGTGGTAGCGGTTAATAGAGTGAGGGAAATTAAACATGTATGTGCTATGGCAATCCAAACACATAGGTGAGCATCAGAAATCTTGGGGCCTAGTACGGGCTTAAAGTTTGGACCCCTATGCCCTCCCATCAACCAATGGCCATCATATTGCCCCACTTATGGCCTCGTCTTATGATCCAGCCATGAGCACACCTTATGAGAGCACCGGGGAGTCTAGGCTTAGAGGTGTCTGGGAGCGGTATTTCTACAGGGCCCCCATAACTAACACGCAAACTCACTCTAACACCATGCACTTACACGCAAATACACACTCACACTCACCCTCTCCATCTTCAAGGTGCCACTAAGCTCACCGCTGACACTCCAACACCATACGCTCGCCCACACACATAACACCATACAATAACATACGGTACTTTTACACACCTTTACACATATGCTGACACCCACAAATCCTAATCACCAGATACAGACCCACACACACTCACGCTAATGCCATCCACTGACATCTCTACACTCCAACACTATCCACTGACATCTCTACACTCCAACACCATACACTGACATCTCTACACTCCAACACCATTCACTGACATCTCAACACTCCAACACCATCCACTGACATCTCTACACTCTACACTCCAACACCATCCACTGACATCTCTACACTCCAACACCATTCACTGACATCTCTACACTCCAACACCATCCACTGACATCTCTACACTCTAACACCATCCACTGACATCTCTACACTCCAACACCATCCACTGACATCTCTACACTCCAACACCATCCACTGACATCTCTACACTCTACACTCCAACACCATCCACTGACATCTCTACACTCCAACACCATCCACTGACATCTCTACACTCCAACACCATCCACTGACATCTCTACACTCCAACACCATACGCTGGCCCACACACTTAACACTATGCAACAACATACTTTTACACACCTTTACACATATGTTGACACACACACACACATTCTGACAAACTATTCCTTTTAATTTTTGGTCCATTTGTTTTCGGATGAAATTCGGAAATCCGTTGTCGCTCAGGAATATAAATAATAATCGATAGGTTCATACAGTTAGTTATTAAAGGGACTGACGATAGTCCCTTTCCAGGGGATTTCCAGGAGTCGCTCGAAGCCAAAACCAGTTCCCCCAACTACGAACGAGGCAACCGCCATTAATTACCTCGTGAAGACATTAAATACGGTAAATCAACAGTAACTTTACTAAAAGCTAATTGGCTGATTACATTACATAATACAGCGCCGCGGACATATATATATAATATCACTACCGACTCCGCAACCGCTCGCTACACTGCTGCACAGCACAGTGATAAACAAATGCCCCGCCCTCTTACCTCCCATTGGATGATCTGTTTAGCTCGGTCCTCTTCAGAATCCTCAATCCTACGTCTGATGTTCCTGGAGCTCCGCCCAGTCTTCGACGTCACTGACCCGGAAGCGCGACCCTGTCGGGGACGGGGAGAGCCCGGCTGGTTTTTAAATCTCTCCCGGGCTGGCGCAGCCTGTAAGCCCGGTGCTCACCCGCCCACAGAGCTCTCCACCTCAGCAGCATGAGCGATGGCTTCCGGAAGGCGGAGTCTGGCACTCAGGTACCGGTTGTCTGGCGGATCTGACCCTGCTTGTTTTTCGGTGTAAACACAAAATGCGGTATACGGAGCCTGCGCCATGTCATCCTCAATAAGCTTTTTTTATCCAATAAAATCTAATTCAGCCAGGAACCAATCACGTGACCAGACGCTGGTTTGTTAGTGCCCCTGTATACAGTGAATACCAGGCCTGGAGTGGGCAAGCTGGCCAAATGCCCAGAGGGCCGGTGCCAGATGGTGCTGACTACTTACTTTTGCTGGATACATGTTACGTGGTGCCGGCCCTGGCGGACACGTCCAATGAGCGCACTCACGTCTGATGCCTTTTATTTTCTGCAGCTCCTTGCTAGGTTGGAAGGACGGTCCTCTCTGAAGGAGCTTGAGCCTCTGCTTTTTGCGGATGAAGGGCATCCTGTTCACGGTAAGCGTTTCGACAGAACTGCTGAAAGATCATTTTAAGGAAAATTCATGTTTTTTTATTATTATTTGCTCCCAAGCAGACATAATAAAATATAAACAATGACACGAGTTACGATTGGTATACGCCGCCTCGGGGACAAAGTCAAACCGGAATTGCAGGGTCTGAGGCGGCCGGCCTGCAAATAGCTGTTCTGATCTTGTTAGAACTCATCGGTGCGGGATAGGAACAGCTCTGACCCCCTAAACCTTTCATTCCCTTCTACCGTAAACTCTTAAGCTTTGGCACTAAGCTGCCGCCTTTTGCTGGTACTTGTGGGTTTGTTTCGGTGCCGCAGGAGTGAAGGACTCTGTGACCTCATGGCCCAGCGGCTTCCTCTTGGATGATGTCAGAAGGCAGCCAACAGCTAAATAACATTGTTACAAGGAGACAGGTGTCGTAAAAAAAATTAGTTTCTTTTGTCTGATTAACAAATCCCTTGTCGGAGGCGTTCTGTTGTCCACACGATTCTGAACGGTTAGATTTAGAGATCTCCCCAAGTGTCATCTGCAACACAACGATGGTGTCGTATGTATGCTACTATTCAAAAGTTTGGGTTAATTTCTGACTGTAATATAATTGCAAAAGGGTTTTCTAACCATCAATTAGCTTTTTAAACTGAAACTTGGATCAGCGAACACAACGTGCCATTGGAGCACAGGAGTGATGGGAGTGATAAAGGGCCATTGGAGCACAGGAGTGATGGGAGTGATAAAGGGCCTTTGGAACACAGGAGTGATGGGAGTGATAAAGGGCCTTTGGAACACAGGAGTGATGGGAGTGATAAAGGGCCTTTGGAACACAGGAGTGATGGGAGTGATAAAGGGCCATTGGAACACAGGAGTGATGGGAGTGATAAACGGCCATTGGGACACAGGAGTGATGGGAGTGATAAAAGGGCCATTGGAGCACAGGAATGATGGGAGTGATAAAGGGCCACCGGAACACAGGAGTGATTGGAGTGATAAAGGGCCATTGGAACACAGGAGTGATGGGAGTGATAAAGGGCCATTGGAACACAGGAGTGATGGGAGTGATAAAGGGCCTTTGGAACACAGGAGTGATGGGAGTGATAAAGGGCCTTTGGAACACAGGAGTGATGGGAGTGATAAAGAGCCATTGGGACACAGGAGTGATGGGAATGATAAAGGGCCATTGGAGCACAGGAATGATGGGAGTGATAAAGGGCCACCGGAACACAGGAGTGATTGGAGTGATAAAGGGCCATTGGAACACAGGAGTGATGGGAGTGATAAACGGCCTCTGTACACCTAGGAAGAGATTCCATTAAAAATCAGCTGTTTCCAGCTACAGTAGTCATTTACAACATTTTCCAGCGCTGGGTTTCTGATCCATTTCATGTTATTTTAATGGACAAAACACCTAACTGCCCCCAAACCTTTGAATGGTAGGAGTGGAGGGGGGGGTTATGTGTAAAATAATTCTACTGATGGTTTTGTGAGTCCAGCTTTTAGAATTCATAATATAATTTCTTCCTCCTCAGGTGATATCATTGAATTTCACGGCCCCGAAGGCACAGGGAAAACAGAAATGTTCTGCCACTTGATCTCCCGCTGCATCCTGCCGGAGTCAGAAGGTGGTCTTCAAGCAGAGGTTGTGTTTATAGACACCGACCATCACTTTGATATCCTGCGTCTGGTTACCGTTCTGGAGCACCGGCTCTCCCAGAGCAACGAGGAGACCGTGAAGCAGTGTCTGGCCAGACTTTATCTGCTCTACTGCAACAGCAGCGTCCAGCTTCTCCTGACTCTTTACTCTCTGGAAAACATGTTCTGCAGCCGGCCTTCCCTTTGCCTCTTGATTATAGACGGCCTTTCCGCTTTTTATTGGATCGACAGAAACAACGGAGGGGACAGTGTTTGGAAACAAGAATCCAACATGAAGAAGTGCACCGAACTCCTGGACAAGCTGGTCAAGGAATACCAGCTGGTTCTCCTTGCCTCGACCCAGGCGATAATGCAGAAGTCTTCCGGTGAAGGTTTCGAGTGGTTTTCTAGTTCCTCAAAGCCGCCGAGTGGCCCCGCAGACTATAAACCTTATCTCTGCAAGCTGTGGCAAAACGTCACATCTCACAGGATATTCTTTTCAAAAGAACCAAGAACTGAGGGAGGCGACCAGACGTTTAGCATAGTATCCTGCAATCTGAAGAATAAGAATGTGATGAGAAGGCTTTTTACGGTTGCGGAGTCTGGCGTTCGATTCGTATGAGGTCTATGTTTGTGCCCCCCCCCCCTTTATTCTGGCTGTTTTTGGTTTGTTTTTGTTTTTTATAGTGAAATATCCGCAATGCGGGTTTATACAGAAAAGTCCTGGAGATCACATTGTAAAAGCTTTTCACAGTATCTGTGAGTTTATTTATCCCTATTTTTTGCCAGTTTTAAAAACACAACTACATTTTAAGTAGTTTTATAGGATATTGAAAGTGTTCAAATAAATGAGATATATGAAAATGTCTGATCGTGATAGGAGTGTTTAGCTTTGTTCCTGCGGATTATGTCACAATGCAGATCTGCTCCGTTCAGTATAAAGTATTAACTTGTTGGGAGTTCTAAACAGTGGAACTGCATCTCTAATGAGATTTAAACAAATGGCTGGAAATCATTTGGACTTTTTAACCTTTCATGACTTTTCTTTCCCATTTCACCAATCATGCTCTCTCATTGGCTGGCCATGTTCTAACGTTAGCCAATTAGAAATTTGGTATGGTCCAACCTCCAGAGAGTCTATTCCCTTAACCACAAGTGGAAATTCTTTAAGTACTATGAATGGCTAACAGCTCAGACCTTGTCCTGTGTGAAGGCTGTTAGCTCAAGTCTATGAAATGTTTGATTCAATATTAACTAGGCATGGTTCAGAGACAACATGGCCTATCGGGGGGGGGCATGGCAGGCTTGGCTGTTTTATTATACACCCCAAACTTTTATTAAAGAGGAAAGCTTAATCTTTACAGTTATAACATGCAGGCTCCCTACAGAGAGAGGAGAAGGCGGAGGATCTGATCCAAGTACGCAAAGTGAAATTACAATCTAAGCAGCCATCGATCCGTGGAACAGACAGCCAGAAAAAAAAAATAAGTGGCTGCGTGCTGCCAATGAATCAATTGCGAGACCAGCATGCAAGAAAAAAGATCTGATCCCTGCCAACATTTAAGTAACAATATAACCAATATGTGAGCGCAATGTATCCACAGGGAGGCAATTACTGGGAATTTCTGAAGCCACTCATTATCCTGAGCCAAGTTTTAGGGGGGGGTTACAGTTTCTTGGCTACCAGGTTCCTATTAGGGCCAACCTTGCAAACTTACCTCTTCAAACCTCTACCTAAAAGAACCTGGTGTGACCTCCCCTAAAATCTACTTGATCACTTTTGCAGTCAATTTACAATGGAGACCAAACCCCTTAATAAACACTTTTGTCAGTAAGACAGCCAAGTGTGAGCTTTTATTATTATTATTTCTTTTTTTTAACATTGAAAGTTTGTTTCTACAAAGTACACAGGTGGCGCTGCCTCTGTAGAATTATCATTTCTGTTGGTGGAATTACCGGTACGTTCTTGTGATCCTCACCAGAAGCTGAAGGGCCATGTAGGATCAGGCTCAGCAATATATGCCATATAGTGTGATGGAATCCCCAGTTCTCATGCGTTTAAATAGTGTTTGCTGAGTGATGAGCTTTGTGGCAAGTGCATATTGGTCGTTTCAGCAGCTCCCCAAAATTATATGCTTTTCAGGATTTTGTGGGTTTTTTGTGGGTTTTTTTTTGGACATTTTTTGATCAGCTAACAATTCCTATAATAGTAACTCTACAGACTGCACAAGGGATTGGTCAGAACCCAAATGTCCTCCTCTTGATTGCTTTAATTAGATACATTTCCCAAAGCCAACAAAGGCATAAAAAAAAAGTCTAGAGCCTATGCAAACACTACATCGTTTTATTAATTCCTGAATGAAAAGACCACAGTTTCTGCAAAAACACTTCATTTAGAAAAAACCCGCTAAACCTGTTTAATGCTTCTTCAGCTCATTTCCTCGTCCTCGGTGAACGCTCAGTCCTCATGGCATACGTTCTAAGTGTATGATTCCTTTCTTCTTCGCTTTTCTGTCTAATAGGTCTAAAAATGGCGAAATCTTACATTATTTTGTTGGAATATGGATGTTGGAATATTTATTTTTATTTATATATATATATATATATATATATAATGTTCCGAAGGAGTTAATGGGTTGGACAAGGAAGCGCTGATTCTTTTAATAATGTTTTAAATTAATTGGCACGCCATAAGACGAGCAGAATGTCATTTTTCCTGAGTGTTTTTTGGCAAATCTACCCCAACGTAAAAGTTTTACAGCCGCCATGTTTGGTGCGTTTTGTGGCCAAGTCATTAAGAAGTGGAAAGTGTGACACAAGTTCCCTTAAGAACTTCAGCGTGAGTGCATTAGGACTTTATTAAGAGATGCCGCTGCTTCCCTCATTAAGTCCTTTCTATGTAACAGATGCGCGGTGAAAATGTGCCGTGATTTTTTTTTTATTTTTTTTACTGAAGAAATATTTCCAGACTTCTAGTCTAGAAGCTCCAATGAATATTTGGCTTTTTTTCTGTTAATGTGTGACCTGAAACTGCAGCTACAGTGGCAATAACCAAGCGTGTTGTTCTATGACAACCAGTGTAGCCCTAAAAAAACAAACGTGAAAACGTTCCATAGGGGTATTTATCGTTAGATATCTGCATATCATCCCCAAATCATAGAGTACCCTGTTCCCTTGATATAGCTGTTAAAACAGTCTCCTTGAAGTTGATCCCTTTTATTGGACTATAATTGGTTAAAGTCCTGCTCCAGGGGGAGAGAGACAATAGAGGAGTGCGTCGATATAAATGATGGTGATAGCGCTGATAGAGAGAAGGTATATAGAAATAACATTGAATATGAATTCTCTCACTCATTCACTCACTCTCTCATTCTGCGTGGTCGCTTTTGTGGGCTTCCCACTGCAAGTGCATGAGAGGGGGGGGGATTCTGCACTATCCCCTGCAGATTGCGGTCCGTCCGGGCCCCTGTGCACATGTGTGGAAAACACTCCCACAAGCAGCCAATCAGTGGCAAGAATTGTGAGACCACAGAAGAGGAGAGCAGCTGGAGCAGCAGAGCTCCAGCTTCTACTTCAGAAAAATCCTACTTTGATTTGGAGGAGTGAATTTTAAATCGCTTTAATACGCATTCTTCTGTAGCGGGGCTGTCAGGGAAACTGTCCCTTTATCACTATCCACTTGTTGCATATTTCCACTTGTTACCTGTCTTCACACAAACACGCTCGTTGTGTATTTTAGACGCCATGAAAATATTCCTAATGGCCCCCCTTGGTGAGCCGTTAAAGTGTCTTTTTCTCCTGACTCAATAAAGCCTTGTCCTGCGTTTTCTAGAAGTCGTTGGCATTGACAGAAAGCTGGCGCGGGGGAACGGAGCACAGCAAAGGCCTCTGTTCAGCACAAGTGAAGTAAGATTAAGGGCTTTGGCCAGAGGCCGCTGTCGCTGTGACCAATTCTTTCACAGATGATGTCACTGCGAACCAGAACTATATTTCACTATAAGCAGGTTTCTTATACTTAATCTTTTTGGGGGTAATTAGTTGTAAGAATCTTGTGATGCCTAAGAGGGACGTTTTTTTTTGTCGATGGACATCCCTGTTCTCCCTTTTCCTCTCTCCTAATCTCCTCCATTCCTATTTTCTCTCCTCCGTTTTCCCCAAGCTGGTGCTCTCCTCCTTGCGCAGGATCACTCTCTCCTTACCCAAACGGTGACGATGCTCAAAAACCTTGCAGAAAAGCCACCCTATGGGGCATTAAGATACTGAAGATCTGAAAAAGCCCCCGGCACCTGCTGCTCTTCTTTCAATGAAGTCTGGAGGAGCGAGGAGCAGCTATTTTAGAACCTGCGGGTTATTTCTACTATCAAAAGACAACCAGCTACCTTTTTTTTTTTTTTTTGTAACATTTTAGATAAATAGATGACATGTATGACATCACTGGTAGTTGTCTGCACATTTTTCCGGGGGTGCTATATTTTTAAAGCGTAAAACTACCCGTGATAGATAAGCCTACAATACAAAAATAATTGCCTCCTATGACTATTTTTAGCTCCTAATCCCCACAGACTTCAAAACGAGAGGCTTGCGACCCCCCGGGGAATATATCATCTGGATAATTGTAGGATAATTGGGGGAGAATCTCACTAACAAGTCCCTGTCAAAAATCCTAAGTGTCCCAATCGCTAACCAGCTCCATATTTACCGTAATGGTTCAGGGAGTTGCGAAGCCGTTAATTGCGGGCGCACAATTTGGCGTCATGGAATTAGTAGTCTTCGTGGCTTCATGGTATGATGACTCGCGTTAATGTTGAGACTCGAATGATGGAACTGGTTGTATATTTGGGGCTTTCAATAACAAATCCTACCCTAAGGGTAGGGGACGAGTTTAAGGGGACACTCCAGCCACTGTGTGCCCTTCAAATTACAATTTTTTCCACCTTGTAACTATATGGATCGATTCTGCGGAATGCCCTGATATGGATTTGCTTCTTTCCTCGCTCCCCATGCGTTCAAAGGAAGAATACAAATTAAGCTACGAAAAAAAAAAAAAATTTACTAGGATCTCCTGCTTCCAAAAGTGTATATATCATTATTTTTTATATATTTTTTTTTACATTTTATTTACTTATATATGGATTTTTCTTATCTGTAAATACTATCACATTGGTTTATTTAGTCTGAAAAAAGTGAAAAAGAATATATATATATATATCACACAGTATATTTTAAATATATATATATATATATACGCAGTCAAGTGATAAATTGGATTGAATTGGAAGGCCTAGGACATGGCGGCAAAAAAACTTATTGTAAAACACATTTTTTCATCATTCTCTAGCTCTTGTTGACTTTTCATGATTCTTAGCTGACCTTTAAGGTTCCTGATGATCAGACATTTGCATTTTATCAGCTTGGCCTTATTTATCCACGGATGGTTGGTCATTACTTGGGGGAGGTGAGTTTAGCCATCTAAATGACATTTAAATACCCCATTAACGGTGAGTAAAGATTACACCGCTGTCACAAATGTTCTGAAACAGGATTCCCGGCAGTGCCGCGTAGCCACAAGTATCCAGAGGATGAACCCCAAGGATTGTGCAACTAAGAAAAGTCCAAAATAGGCCAAAAAAAAAACAGCAATCAATACGCAAGGTCCAACAGTCCAGGTACAAAGGACAGGCAGCTATGTATCAAAAGAGTAGTCAAAAGGCAAGCAGGTCCGGTAATCCGGTAATCAGGTGATCCACATTGCCAAGCTGCAAGGGAAAGGGCCAGACAAACTAAGTAGTGCACTACGCGAGATCTGCTTCATTGGCTGATGGCAGACAGATTTATTGGACTGATTGACAGCACAGCAGGTCAGGGCGATGGCTCATCAGGGAGAGAACCGGCGTGCGACATGACGGACCCCCTGCGCTATGCCTGTGAAGGACTCCGTACGCGTGATATCTCCGAGGTCTATTCCTGATACGAGGATTGTGACAGCTGCATACGCTTTGCATGCATTATATATTCAAAGCATCCCTTGGTCATCGCAATCATTCTATTGTTTTTATTCTCCTCCTTTTGCTTAGAGATCAAGGATTGTAGAAACCAAATCTAAATTACATTTTTAACAGTTTTATTTTTTGCTTAACATTGGAAATTTGCATTTGCCATCCACATCACATGCAAAATGTAATATTCTGTATTTGCCTGGCTCTTTATTGGCTTATCAAGCAGCCAATCAGAAGCACAAAATGTCAGACTGTAGAGGAGGAGCTGCAGCTTCTACTTCAGGTAATCCCATTCATTTACGTATTGTTTTAAAGAATGCATATTAAAGTACAGTGGAGTGGGGCTGTCAGGGACATTAAACTGTCCCTATAATTTGAATCCACCCCAGGTGGCTCCCATTGACTTAAACTGAATCTAGCCAGGCTCATCTGACTGTATGTCAGGCACGCACCTTCCGACATTAAATGGGGTTACTCACCCCATAGTTTTACTCACCTCAAGGGTTTTTCATGTTACAGTAAAGCACAGACATACGTCCTCCACTTACAACCTCTCCAAGACACTCCTAATTGTGTTGATCAAAGTACAAGGAACCCTTTAAAGTGCGTGACAATTGTGGCCAGCAGAGGCCAAAACCCCTTCATGGCTTCATTGGCAGTCCTCCGATCCTTAACTTTTAAATGACGAGTACCCTTTTTGGGCCAAAAAGTTGCCATTTCAACCCTCAGCGTTCACTATTTATCATGAATGATCAACCCTGAAGAGTTTCCCCCTGCGAGAAGAGGACACGTTTTATGAGTAATTAAGTCTACGATGACCTCTCAAACCCTTCTGTAGGACTCGTTGGGATGTCTCTTCATTGTGAAGCCACCATGTCGAAATGTTCCAGGTCAACTCGCCACAATTCAGTGGACGAACCTCAAACCACGAACACATTATATGGAACAAAACCTTCTGAGAGAAGAAGCAGAAATCCATCATTTGAAATTACACCAGAAAGCAGATTCTCTTCCAAAATTCTCTTAATTTTAGCTCCCATGAAACTTCGCGCCATCTGTCACCTAATAGGCACCAATTATTCTTAAAACCCATCCAAAAGCAGATTCTGCCCGCTATTAACCCTGTCCGGAGACGGTACTTAACTTCTGTGTGGGGTTGATGAATGAGTGCGGCTGTCTGTGGGTGTAAGAGTGAGTGGGTGGGTGGATGGGATGGCAAGGAGGCTGCTGATGACGGGGGTTGTAGGTTACAGGACAGGAGGTTGAAGAACGAGGAGGTGTTGATGGGGTCTCCATGGGTAAGGGGAGAACCAGGGTTAAGTCAATGCCAGCGAAGGGTATTTGCCATTCCTTAAGCCCTCCATCCTGCTGTAAACGGGATCAGAGACATGGGTCTGGGGCACACAAGGAAGGGTAAGGAGGCTATAGTCAACCCCCACTTCAGTTAATAGGGGGTCTGGGGGAGGGCTTCTGTTTTATTTCTTTATTACATAAATTGCATGGCATGTGAGGGCGCGCATGACTTAAGACAAGCCTGGTCTGTCGAGTTATCCCTGGATTCCTTAGTAAATAGACGCAGTAGTGTTTGACGACAGTATTAATAATACGAGTTTTATCCATTCTGCGTTGTAATCCCGTTAAACCCCCCGTCATCTTCCAGCATTGTTTCTGCGTGTAATTGGGCTGTAGCGGATATCAGTCTGCTTGCGTTCGTTGAATAAATTGTTTCCACGTGTCTCTCCTGCGCTTCCACGGGAAGCTTTTTATTTGAAACAGTTGCGCACCAAATGCATTAGTCCTAAAATATAATTCTATGGTTTCCCAAAGCAAATAAAAGGGGTAGCTCAATAATGCGGTCTGAAGCCTGGATAACGTAGAAGACATCTGGATCGACACGCGGGATGTAATATTAATGATAGCACCTGGAACCCGGCCGGATCAGCAGAGCCGCGTTCGCAGGAGAGGCAGCTGGCCCTGGTGCTGAAAACAGATGATAAGCGTTTGGAGATCCATCTACTCTGCAGCCTTAACGGGGTTCGCTCATCAACGCTTTTATTACTGCAGTAAAAATAGGTTTTCGAAAATATTGAGCTGTTTTCTTTTTTCTCTTTTCTAGTTTTTGCCCCATAATATAATATTTTCAGACAGCTGCATATCAGTTCTTGCTCTTATCTGAGGCCAATCTACTAGACAAACACCCGAGTCCTTATCATACTGCCTGTGGGGAACAGTAGAATGGCTCAGTCTTAATCACCAGCCAGACTCTCTGACAAATGAAAGTCTATGGAGGAACAGACTTCATTAGCATTGCCATAAAGCATCAGCTCAGTGCGGTGTTTGAGCCGGGAAAGTCACCCAAAATATCACATGACTGACAGCAACGGCGGCTCCAGGTCTGCAGATAAAGGGAGTTTATTGGAACAAAATGAGATAAAACCAGTTTTATACAACACTGGGGGGTTATATTACTGTATACAGCGCTGGGGGTTATATTACTGTATACAGCGCTGGGGGTTATATTACTGTATACAGCGCTGGGGGGTTATATTACTGTATACAGCGCTGGGGGTTATATTACTGTATACAGCGCTGGGGGTTATATTACTGTATACAGAGCTGGGGGTTATATTACTGTATACAGTGCTGGGGGTTATATTACTGTTTACAGCGCTGGGGGTTATATTACTGTATACAGCGCTGGGGGGTTATATTACTGTATACAGTGCTGGGGGTTATATTACTGTATACAGCTCTGGGGGTTATATTACTGTATACAGAGCTGGGGGTTATATTACTATATACAGCGCTGGGGGTTATATTACTGTATACAGCGCTGGGGGTTATATTACTGTATACAGCGCTGGGGGGTTATATTACTGTATACAGCGCTGGGGGTTATATTACTGTATACAGCACTGGGGGGGTTATATTACTGTATACAGCGCTGGGGTTATATTACTGTATACAGCACTGGGGGGGTTATATTACTGTATACAGCGCTGGGGGTTATATTACTGTATACAGCGCTGGGGGGGTTATTACTGTATACAGCGCTGGGGGTTATATTACTGTATACAGCGCTGGTGGTTATATTACTGTATACAGGGCTGGGGGGTTATTACTGTATACAGCGCTGGGGGTTATATTACTGTATACAGCACTGGGGGGTATTACTGTATACAGCGCTGGGCGTTATATTACTGTATACAGCGCTGGGGGTTATATTACTGTATACAGTGCGGGGGGTTATTACTGTATACAGAGCTGGGGGTTATTACTGTATACAGCGCTGGGGGTTATATTACTGTATACAGCGCTGGGGGTTATATTACTGTATACAGTGCTGGGGGTTATATTACTGTATAAAGCACTGGGGGGGTTATTACTGTATACAGTGTTGGGGTTCTATAACTGTATATAGTGCTGGGGGTTATATTACTGTATACAGCACTGGGGGGTTATATTACTGTATACAGCGCTGGGGGTTATTACTGTATACAGCGCAGGGGGCTATATTACTGTATACAGTGCGGGGGGTTATTACTGTATACAGAGCTGGGGGGTTATATTACTGTATACAGCACTGGGGGGGTTATTACTGTATACAGCGCTGGGGGTTATATTACTGTATACAGCGCTGGGGGTTATATTACTGTATACAGTGCTGGGGGGTTATATTACTGTATACAGCGCTGGGGGTTATATTACTGTATACAGCACTGGGGGTTATATTACTGTATACAGCACTGGGGGGGTTATTACTGTATACAGTGTTGGGGTTATATTACTGTATACAGCGCTGGGGGTTATATTACTGTATACAGCGCTGGGGGTTATATTACTGTATACAGCGCTGGGGGTAATATTACTGTATACAGCGCTGGGGGGTTATATTACTGTATACAGCACTGGGGGTTATATTACTGTATACAGTGCTGGGGGTTATATTACTGTATACAGCGCTGGGGGGTTATTACTGTATACAGAGCTGGGGGGGTTATTACTGTATACAGCGCTGGGGGTTATATTACTGTATACAGCGCTGGGGATTATATTACTGTATACAGAGCTGGGGGGGTTATATTACTGTATACAGCACTGGGGGTTATATTACTGTATACAGCGCTGGGGGTTATATTACTGTATACAGCGCTGGGGGTTATATTACTGTATACAGCGCTGGGGGTTATATTACTGTATACAGTGCTGGGGGTTATATTACTGTATACAGCGCTGGGGGGTTATTACTGTATACAGAGCTGGGGGGGTTATTACTGTATACAGCGCTGGGGGTTATATTACTGTATACAGCGCTGGGGATTATATTACTGTATACAGAGCTGGGGGGGGTTATTACTGTATACAGCGCTGGGGGTTATATTACTGTATACAGTGCTGGGGGTTATATTACTGTATACAGCGCTGGGGGTTTATATTACTGTATACAGCGCTGGGGGTTTATATTACTGTATACAGCACTGGGGGGGTTATATTACTGTATACAGCGCTGGGGGTTATATTACTGTATACAGCGCTGGGGGTTATATTACTGTATACAGTGCTGGGGTTATATTACTGTATACAGCGCTGGGGGTTATATTACTGTATACAGCGCTGGGGGTTATATTACTGTATACAGCGCTGGGGGGGTTATTACTGTATACAGCGCTGGGGGTTATATTACTGTATTCAGCGCTGGGTTTGTTCGGAGGCACAGATTATCCATAAATTTAACATTTAAACTAAATATCACCCCTTGGCTATAGGTCGTTTCCGTTGATAGATTTATGCCCAAAAGGCGTTTTCCTAATGAGCCGGGCTACATAACAAAAGCATAAGCGCCAACTTGTCTTTTTTGTTTGTTTTTTTTTTGTTTTTATTAAACAGAGGTTAGTATAAACTCCAAAAAATATGACACATATGATTTTACAACATATCAGGAGCTGTCTACCTCCAGCCCAGATTTTACGGCTTTTATTTGACTTTTTTTCAATTTCAAAAATATTATTTGGTTGTTTTGGTGTTTTGCGGCCGGGGTGGTTTTATGCTATCTCCTGTTTATGTTGGTTGCTTGGTAATGTTTTCACACCTCAATACCTCGAACCCAGGATTATCTTCATATTATCATCTAAAATCTTTTCACATGTCCTTAACTTTATAGCAATCTCTCTGTACACATTCTTGAGAAATGAGTGTATACAGTATATATATATATATATATATATATATATATATATATATACAGCCAGCATTGGTATATTGATGATGTCATAATTATGTTAATGATTATTCTTTTAGATCACCTTTTGACGTTCTGTGTTATTGTACGAACTCTCAAAGTAACTGATTAGCTGAGTTTTTTACTTAAATAAAGCTGCATGTTTTAATTTGCATTGAAATAAAATAATACAATACATTATTAACGTTATACCTTGTTTTACAGATTGCTATCGTGTCACGGAGCGAGAAATAGCTACATCTCATACAAAAAGTAGACCCGGGGTGTCAAACTCCAGGCCCCCCAAGTGTCCATCATGAAGCCGTGTTTCGAACGTAGTAACTCACCTGTGTCAAAGCCAATTCATGGAGGAGCAAGCCGACGAGTGGGAACGTTTTTACACAGAAATTAAATTACATTAAATTTTTTTTTTTTTTTAACAAATCGTATACCAACTGTACCTTTGTAAAAGTTGTTTGTGGTTAGGTTTTAGTTCAGACCTTCAGGGAAAATATTTATGGGAAGTGTGGGGGCAGGCGCTATTTATAATTTTTTTCTATATTTTTGGGTTGGTGGGCAGTGAAATTTGTAATTTTTTTTTGTACTAGGAGTTGTAAAAGTGTTTGCGTTACGTTCATCGTAAATGCTAACAAAGGGTTAAACGGGCTCTTTAAAGTTGTCTGCCGCGGGTTAACCAACCATCTTTATTGGAGATATTTGCACACGCATTTATCTCATTTTCGCAGCTAATACCGCACTGCCGGGAACTCTCTCGCTCTCGTTCTGAAGAATGCTCTGCTATCATCTGTGAGTCACCTTCCTCCCGGCCAGATCTCTTTAGAGAATTCCCCTCCAGAGCCAAAGCGGAGGATCCGGCTCCCAGCCACGCAGAGAATGAGACAAACTCGTTTGTTCAGCTGACGGACGCCTGGCAGAAACGTTTGCCATCGCATTTTAAAGAGAAATAAAAGCTCTTTTTAAGGAGGATCCTCTCCACCTAGCCTTCCATCAACAGCCGTTTCCTATTCGATGACATTGTTTTTGCTTTGCTTACAGTCCGCCTGCGCCATTTAGTCTTCCTCCACCCAGGAATCTGCTAACACGACGCTCACATCTGCGTAGTATTTTTTTTAATCCTAAAATGCGGGACGTTGAATTTATTAATGTTGAACCCAAACTGCATGTGCTCATGAAATAGTTACTTGTATTGAAAGATTATGTTAATTATAAAATAAAAAAGGTGGAGAAAAACATTTATTATACAACCCTTTGGCTTTATTATTTATTATTTTTCAGCTCTTACACCAATTTAATAATAATAATAAAAAAGTTCTAATGTTCTCACATCACACGCTGCCTTTTATACCCCGACCTGGGGTTTGCAGGAGAGTTGAACATTTGAAGAACCTGATACCACTGTGTTATAACGCAAAGGGCCAAGCAGGAGCCATGTTACCGCAGGTTAAATAAACTGGAACCCTGTAGGAAAGAGAGAGGCTGCAGTCTTCATATCTGCACCCTGCCTCCTGTATTAAGAAGAAGACCTCCATAAGGAACAGCGTGTGGAGGCATTGGGGTAACTTAGTGGCCCTGACACTTTAAGGCACTGACATCACGGTTGTAGACTCTCGTAGCGTGTTGGTCCAGGACCCAATCAGTATGGGTAAGCAAGTGGCCCAATTGGCCACTGCCGATAGCCCATTGCATTTTGCCTATTGAGCCAGTCCGGGCCTGCTTATACCCCGGCCCCTGTGAATAAGGCAGACGTGATACATTTGCATGAACGTTCTAACTGCTTTGTCTTCACTTTAGGAAAGCCCTACGAAATGGCATATGTCTAACGTCAGGCTGAGGAGCCAGACAGTAGCCACAAGGCAAACCGCTTTAAGCCCCAGAAACAAGGTACAAGCTCATGCATAATGAATGAATCCGTGATGGGTCTTATTCTTCCATTCTCCGCATTTTTCACCTGGAGTCGTCTTCCCACGAGAAGGAAAACTTATATTAGCTTCGTTTTGTAAAAATATTCTTTGCTAGGAAATATTCTGACCATGTGCTAGATTTATAACAGAATGGGGAAAAAACATGCATTTTATGCTTTCATTTTTATCATATGCTCTTAGGTAAAAAAAAATAGTTGTTTTCCAGATGACATCACTATCTTGTATCATTTTTAGTGGGGCAGCCCTTTGTATCAGAAACTGACATCACAACTACAAGTCGCTCATGTATTGACATCATGCTCACCCTTCCATTTCTGTGATGTCACCCAAAAAACACAGTGAGCCGGAGCGTGGCTCAGAATGCATCGTCTATAAGTACAGGGAAACATTATAATATCACCGCGATGACTCAATATATTTCTAATGGCCCCGCAACAATTAATTGTCACCAATCAGCAGCTGTATCTTTTTAACAGTGTAACAGTTATAACAATATTATAAAAATACATTTCAACTATATCCACACACACACTAATGTTCATAAGGGTAAGGTTGCTTAAAAATCTGAAATCCAGCGCAGTTGGGGTTAATGTTTTTTAATGGAAAATCTTCATTGGGGTACAGAGGCCCTTTATCACATACCGGTATATATATATATATATATATATTACTATTTTTGGTTAGTTGTTATGTAATCTTATATCTTACACTCAGCTCTATGTACAAGTATTTATTTTATACACAAAACACATATAGACAATATATATAATAGATGTAAACGCGTAACAGATACGTAATAGAGCATGCGCCTAGTACTTCACTGCACATGCGCGGGGCTATTAAAAATACAGATATACTTATATGATAATATATAATGGCACATGTCACTTATATTAACACAAGCATTGATTGCAATTTTGGGTTGGGTAAGTTATTTATAGACAGTTCCCATAAGTAGTCTGTTTGTTCTGCACAAAGCATTTTTGGGGTAGTAATTGCAATGACTTTACAATATACCACTGAAATGAATCCTTTCATTATAAATTAATGTACTGGGCACAAAAGGATCTTCAAAAATGTTTTTTGTTTGAAATTTTTTTTTACATTTTTTTTAGAATAATTTATTTTTTGTGATTATTATTTTGCTCGTAACACATAATAATTTAATGTAGTCTTCTGTTGCTTAGAATTTTCTTGTATTCAGTATGAGACGAGTATAGGATTCCAAATGGAATGTTCATCTATCTATCTATAATATATATATATATATATATATATATATATATATATATATATATATATACATATATATACACACATACATATATAAAACTGGGTGACCGTGACCTGTCCAGATGAAGAGGGTTCAAATGAAAAATGTGCTTACATAGAAATTGAATTAAAACCCCAAAATGAAGTCTTTCCTGCCTTCCCCGCTCTGCCGTAGAGTCATTCATCCGTATTATAATGTTTTCATTCATGCCCCTGCCCGTGATGAAACGACTCGGTTTCTCCTGTGACATTAGTGCTTAATATTCAGTCATTAGAGGTTTCCTGTTAATTAAGACTCGCGAACTCCACCGGGGACTTAGCGACTTTGCAGCACTCGGCAGGGATTTAGGAAAATGCTGCGTCTGAGTAATTACAATTAAGTCACACACAGGATGGGGGAAAAAAAAAGAGAACTTTGTGTTGTTCACCACACAGTTAAAATATCTATATACCCATGTGTATACGTGTTAAAAAAAATTAATTATATATATATATATATATATATACAGTATCTCACAAAAGTGAGTACACCCCTAAGTGGAAATGTCCAAATTGGGCCCAATTAGCCGTTTCCGCTCCCCGGTGTCATGTGACTCGTTAGTGTTACAAGGTCTCAGGTGTGCATGGGGAGCAGGTGTGTTAAATTTGGTGTTATCGCTCTCATACCGGTCACTGGAAGTTCAACAGGGATTGGTGCAGGAGGCGTGCTAGGGTGGCCAAAAAACCTGATTCGGTAAATGCCTCACCCGACACGCCAACGTTCTGATCTATGTTTTCGGAGAAGCATTTTAGCCTTGGGGAGCCACGATCTCGCGCAGGATTTATGTATTGTTGGCCTGACATTCTCGTGACCATCCATCATATGCACTTTAATGTATATAACGGCTGAATGTCCACACTAATGATTTATTTCGCCCCGGCTCCTAGACTTGCCGGAGATGTGTTTCGGTCCCATGCTTACCGGAGCACATCTAATCACTCCCAGCCAGCTCCAGTACTCACCTCATCTAGGTAATCCGACGAAAGCCCCCAATACGCATGCACAGAAAGCGCTCCCAATGATTGTAAAGTGCTGCCCCCTGCAGTGTGTAGGATGCGATTACTCGGTTATACATCTCACACACTGCAGGGGGCAGCACTTTACCCGTGAGTGTCTATAAAAACATGGCCGACAGGCTCGCTCTAGCGTCCCCCTCACCCTCTATAGAGGCACATACGGTGAAATGTATTTACGGTTTTGTAAGGAATATTCCATACTCTCCGCTCCAACCTTTTATGTTCCAGCAGCATTAGATGTGCTGTCCCCGGAGCCTGCGCTCATAATCTCTTCGCAGAATTACAAACCACTCGGATCAGCCGGAATGGCCTAATTTTCTTCTCTTTTTTTTTTTTCTTTTTTTTTTTTGAGTTTCAAAAACTAGATATTCTTTTTTGGACCTTTTTTTTGGGTCATTTCCTCCCACAGCCCTGGTAAGAGAAGTGCTGAGCGCAGACGCATAACAACACAAAGCCCTAGAATAATAATAGAAAAAAAGTTAAAATAGAATCGAGGGGCGTTTTATTTACATTATTTCAACAAGTTATAGCTTGATTAGTTTTGATGTCAGTAGCTTGGGGGAACTACCTTTAACCCTTTCAGTACCAATGGCCAGGGTACGTTTTTTCCCCCCCGTTATTATTTTTTATTGCCTTATATAGCGCCATCATATTCCGTAGCGCTGTACAATGGGTAGACAGGACATAACAGGTGTGGAGAGCCCTGTTCAAAGGAGCTTACAATCTAGAGGGTATTAGGCTGTATTATTACAATAGGTAACAGGTAAAAGTGTAGTTGTTTTTGAAGTTTTAATATAGTTATATTTAGATGACAAGGACATAAAAAGTTAACACTTTACTTATGGAAACATATTTCTGATTTTTCTTATTCAGGACGAGTTATGGTATTCATAGATTAAGGCCATCTCTGCATCGGATCACATGATCACATCTATTATTTTCCCATACGTTTCAAAGTAAATACTAAAAGTAATGAAAACAAAATAATTTTCTAAAAAAAAAACATTTCCTTAGTAAATGTATCATATATCTGTAGTGGTACATACACGTAGATTACACATGGACACAGTGTAGGCCAGGTATGCCGGTACATACGGGATGCCCGATCACGTGTCACTGCTGATCTCCACCGGAAGGTAGCTGGGTGATAGGAGATCTCCGATTGCTCCACCTTCTGGCAGATTGCACATATTGCGATCAGCAATGCAAGTCTTTGGAGCCTTACTTTGCTGATCACTGCAGGGGAGATCGGAGGGAAGAGAGTGAGAAAAAATGTTTCTCCCTCTTCCCACAAAAGGAAACAACAATGAAAAATAATACAGGATTTAGAGTATGGGGGGTCACCTGTGACTTACCAGACTTCCCCTACACCGCAGATACTCCGTTATCACTTGTATGAGATATGTGGCCCCTGAGGTCTACTTTGCCAACCACTGAAATGGTTAATAGCACTTAAAGCGGGGGGGGGGATTCTAAAGGTATGATGTATCTTTAGACTTAAAAGGGTTTCAGTGGAAAAATAGTAATCAGGTAATTTTTTATTGTAAATATAGCAGAAGAGCTTCAATCCTCCGTGCACGTTAAGCGTATTCACATATCTGACGGCAGTGACCCCTCTGTTAGTGTACTCAGCAGCATACCACAAACACGAGTACAACTGCCATACGGCAACTGGGGGTTTACACTTGTCTCGTGTACGTCGTATGTTTGCTAGATGTATGTTTTGCTTAGGGTCTTATTTCTAGCATCGTTTTATCTTACAAATAATAATTGGAGACACAGCTCAATCCGAGGACTGCCCCTTTAAGACGGAGGCCTCTGTTCTTCCTACCCTAGATGTTCTAGACCTGCTATCGATTTGCCTTCCGTGCCGTGATATGCGACCAGTTATAGACTGTCTTTGGCTCGTGCCGTCTCCGAGAGCGCCATATTCATCTTGTTCCGGGGACTTTTTATACACCGAGGTTCATTCATCGAACACCCGAGTGCCATTTTTATTACTATTATTTATTGTGTTATATAGCACCATCATATTCCGTAGCGCTTCATCCATTGGCCCTCGGTGGGTTAATCAGGCGCGCTGCTGGTCTCGACAGTGCTTGCAATGACTGGGTATCCAGCCGTTATGTGTTTTCTTAGCGATGCTGTTTTGGGGTACCCTGGCTTCGGCCAAAGTACAGTACTGGCGCCCCACGAGGATTTAATGTATCTGCGTGGAGTTTTTTGAATTGCTGGTATTTTTCCTCCCCTGCTTGCCGACAGCACAGTGATGGCAAGCGCTTGCACTTGGCAGGGAAGGGGTCAGCCTCCTCCCCCTCCTTCCTGTCTGGCCTCCACCGGCCTCGGTGTTAAAGCGTCAGCCTCCGCTTAGTATGTTATGTAACCGCAGACACATACACATGCCTGGAGCGGCCCGAGGCTCCTTCTACCTCCCCTCCTGTACAACCCAATTACCGGCAGCATCACAAGGGGAGGCCAAGCAACAATTAAAGGGCCTGCCCCCCCCCTCTCCCACTCATTAATAACATAGTTCTGGGCTTAGAGCAGAGGAACAGCTGTAGAAAACAAGTCCCTTCCCCCTCCAGCTCGCCTCTTCCACCCCGTGGTTCTGGACTCTTGGGACGTGCAGTCTGCTGGGTCCTCCATGTCCCTTTGGAGGGACTTTACCCGCACACAAAGCAGTAGTGCATGCAGGGTAGGGTACTCCAACCAGAGGCAGGAAAGCACTAAGACAGGGCTTACTGATCATACATGTGCCCAGGGCAGTATAACCAGCACATACAATGGCCGTACATGTGCCCAGGGCAGTATAACCAGCACACGCAATGGCCCTACATGTGCCCAGGGCAGTATAACCAACACACGCCATACATGTGCCCAGTAAAATATAACCAGCACACGCAATGGCCAAACATGTACTCAGTGTGGTATAACCAGCACACGCAATGGCCATACATATGCCCAGGGCAGTGTAACGGCCCACGCGATGGCCGTACATGTGCCCAGGGCAGTATAACCAGCACACGCAATGGCCATACATGTGCCCAGGGCAGTATAACCAGCACACGCACGTACATATATGTGCCCAGGGCATCATGTCTTAAAGGGACACAAAACGCCCATTATATCATTCTTTCTCGTGGAAATGTATGCTAATAAAAGCATTTTTCGTCTGGGACACACAGAGAATTACTCATTTTTATATATGAATTCACCACATATTAGGTTTAGGGGCACTCATCACCCTACCCGCTTTTTAGTTATCTGAAAATAAAAGAGAAAACGTAACCAATTTCAAATTTCTTTCAAAATAATAATAAAATCTTTTTTAAAATATAGAATGTTTTAATGCTACACCGTTTGCTTTTCAGATTCCACCCTCTAGCGGACCTGTCAAACTTTAGATACGTCACGGGTTTTCTGGAATAATCCACGAAAATAAATGCAAATAAATAAATCGCTCCGATACCCGAGTGGTTTAAAACCGATGAAAATTGATACACTTGATTGCGACAATAAAAGGAGGTTAGACTTAAAAAAGGATTACGCATCACAAAAGCCTTAAAGTCTTTATAAAGGTAACCGTTACAATCTTACCGGATTTTTTTCTCGGCACAAAGATTATCCGTTTCTTTTTTGTTAAACCTGTTCTGTTTTTTAGTAGCGATCATAGAGGGTTCTAAGGTTCTAGAACATCTATGACTGTGTTCTGCAACGAGCGCATCCCGATCTACGACGGACAAGAGTCCCAACAGCGTCACAGAAGGCATGGATCGACCCCAAGACGGCTCGCTTATCACCTGGCTCCAGCCTGGATCGCTCATTGGGAAACCACTTGTCTAGGCTGGGGTTATAATAATAAGTACAAAAATAAAAAAATAGTAATTTCTACAAATTATTTCCATTTCTTTATTTTTTGGGTGTGTAAACACATCAGCGTACTCCCCGCGATGACACAAAGAATGATCAAAATGCGCACCTGGGTATTATTTATTGTTTTATATAGCGCATCAGCTCTGTGAATGCTCTGGACGGGGGGGCTTCTTGCGAGACCCCCATGCATATGTCCAAAAAAAGTGTGATTCGTTTTTTGGCACTTTAAGCAGCCAATCAGCGGCATGAAATGGCAGACCACAAAAGGAGTAGAAAGCTGCAGCTCTGCAGCTTCTCCCAAATAGTGAGTATAGATTTTTTGTTTGTTTGTTTGTTTTTAACTTTGAACAATGCGTAATAAAGTACTTATAAATTCATATTGTTTTTTGGGGGGCTCCCTGAGACCTTGAAGTGTCCCTTTAAGTTAGTGAGGGGATGCCAGAACTATGACATCACTCAAGGCGTCTTCTGGGCCCTTCTGGCAGTGATGACATCCACTGCTAATGGATTCTGCAATTATTTATTATGCGAAAGAAGCCAAATGTCTGATTTCATGCCGCTGGATTATTTTTTGTGAATAATAGTCACCTAACATTTTTTGGCCCGTAGGTAACGCCACACGCGTGAGCACGGATCTCACACACGCAATGTTCTGAGACCAGCCTTTCGATGAGAAACATACCCGTTGTACAGCGCTACGGAATTTGATGGCGCTATATAAAACAAATAATAATAATGTCATCATTCCTATCCGCACAGCGGTCACAACCGGTACCCGATCTGCAGACAGTACATCGTGATTACATCAGGAGTAAATATGCCTTAATAGGAGCCGGGGGAATTCGGGAGCCTTTGCACAGCAGCGGTAGGCTCTATCTGTCTCGACAGCATTTCTTCCAGTCCTGTTTACTGAAACAAGTGTATTTACAGACATCCGCCACGTAGGAAACGAAAAAAGAAGCACTCGGGAACTTGTGTCTCATCAAACAGAATTTGGCGGCAGATAAGAAGCATCTCGCCTGTCCATTTTTTCTGCTGTAAAACCCACAAACCTTATTTGGCCCTTGGTCTCATGTTCTGTACAGGATAGCCATATGCCTACGCCGCGCATGTTTAAATACCCGCGGCGTGAGTACAGGGGTCGCAGGGGCTCGTGTCTCCAGGGGGCCCAGGCTGACCCTTGTTCCTTGTCTCCTTGTACCGGTTCAAAATTGTTTTAGAAAGGGCCGTTTCCACCTGGACTGCACCGGTAAAGATGAAACAGATTTGGGGGGCACTGAAAAGCTGGGGGCAAAGATGGCACAAACAGGCTGTTTGGGGGTTGGGATGGCACTGATAAGCTTGGGGGGGGAAAGGAACTCACAAGCCGTTTGGCGTAAAGGTGCTGCTCACATGGTGCTTAGGGCAAAGGTGCCCTGTGGTTTCTAGTTACGCCCCTGTTCCCTCACTATATATTATTAACCACTGCCACTTCTGATGGGACGCTGTTCCACTTATCCACAACCCTATCAGAAAATGTAAAAAAGTCCTAACATTCCTAAAAGTCCCGAATCTCTAGATTATTGCATCTTGTTCTAACATTTCTTCTCTTTTGAAATGAACTTTAAATATTTATCTCTTCTCTCCTCCAAGCTGGACTTCCCTTAGTCTCTCCCGCAAACCGTTCACCATCTTGGCCGCCCTCCTCTGAACTCTCTCCAATGTGTCAATATCCTTCTGGAGATGGGGGTCTCCAGAACTGCCCCCAATACTCTAGATGAGGTCTGACCAGAGATCTGTAACGTGCCAGAACCTGCTCCCTCTTCCTGCTATCGACGCTGAGATGGTTTGGGTCACCTACAGGTGGAGGTGGAAATGTTAATAATGAGTTACTGCTTGGAAATCGTGGCAGTGACAGGATAGGCTGAATGACATGGCTTCAATGACAGCAGGGACCCAGCAGGACTCTTCTATTCACGGACTGGTGCACGGCAAACACTTCACTTCCGTGCCGTCAGCAGCTTAATTCACCTAATAATCTATTTATTGGGGTGGTTTGGTAGCATTTTGGGTTCGTTGCAATGTTTTTGGATTCTTTTAGCCTCCGTCCTACCGATAGAGACACTCGGCAGACAATCCCTTCCTCCTCGGCAGGACCTTGGCTAGCTCCAGGGAGAGACAGGCAACAGGTGTCCTATAGGTGGTGGGGAGGGGGATCTCCGGACCGCAGGGAACATGATTCCTGTGCCTCCTCTCCCCCACCGGGATTACAGGGAGATATCTGAGCATCTCATTGGTGTTTTCCAATTATCTGCATTACTGAATCCCCTGCTTGAATACAGGTGTCTTCACCTTCTGACAAGTCACAGGTTTAATAAAGAATGTTATCGTGGCTGCCACCATTCAGCGAGTCGCTGCAATAGGATCTTTGTGGCGAGCTTGAAAGGGTTAATACGCGCTGGGTTTCCGGGTTAGAACGTTCTAAGTATTCTACATCCATTTTCTGGAATCAAAACTGAAAGTAGGAAGAGGACAGACGTGTCTCCTGCATCCGCCCCGACCTCCCCCGTCAACAAAGCACCTGTAAGCGGGTCCCGACGCGCCCGGCGGCCTTTATGACCTCTACGTATACGTGAAACCCAACAAGGAATTCAGAAGGAGAAGAATAAAGTATTTTATTTACCCGGCTTCATTTATAAAGCCGATCCCTGCTATTGGGACTTTTAGGGCCGTGGAACCCCCACGATACCCTCCTACCCAGCAAACATTCCGAGCTCCTAGAAAAGAGGGGCATCAGGGGAGCAAAGAGGGACTGTCCCTCCTAAATAAGGACACTTGGGAGGTATGGGAGTAGTTGATGCACACACCCAGCACCGGACTACATGAAACAAAACACTGTTCTCTGTGCTCTGCGTTGCCCGGCACAATGCATCGTTACTATTACTTCTTGTTAGGCATAGAATGTTCTCTGTTGACTGTTTCAGTGCCGGGCTACACTTACACATCCCCGGGAAAGTCGACAAGAAGCCAGGGTGATGTGAAATCCGTTCCAGTACTCCAGAGCTCCAGGGTTTTTAAGCAGCCGTGCCCCATTTCTCCTGTCAGTGAGGGAGCAGGGTGAGGGTGTGACGTCAGTCCCAGCGCGCCCGCCCTCTCTCTCCCCCCGCGCATGCGTAGTGGGAGGTTTGTCTCACACAGGGTGGGGGGGCAGTCAGTCGCACGCAGCTTGTCGCACTCGCTGTGACTCGTTGGGATTTGCGGTTACCGGTAGCAGGAGAGTCGGGGTTACGGCCCGAGCAGCAGCAACAGGCCTCGGAGGCTCTGCGGCCGACAGACTTCCGCTACTCTACACTTTTTCCCTTTGTTGTTACCCCCTTTTCCCCGGGGTGAGCCCGCACCTCCCCCGTCCCTCCCCGGGCCCTCCCTATTCCCCCTCAACCAACCCCAGTGTCATCACCAGCACCTTCCAGCCGACGATGCGACGGCCCGAGCCCGGGGAGGATCAATGCGGCCCCCTTCCCTAGGATGTCAACCGAGGACAAGAGCCTAGAGTCCGCCTGTGAGCAGCCTGGGCCCCTGGCCCCTGCAAGCCCCGCAGCCACGGACAAAAGACCCCGGGGCCGCCCCCGGAAAGATGGTGCCCGCAAGAAGTGAGTGTGTGCCAGGGTACCAGCTTTACGAGCAGGGGTTGTTGGTGACCGGGAGCCGAGGGGGTTAGAACCCGGGGCGTATGGCGGGCCACAGCTTGTTGGGATACGCTGACTGATACCTTGTTGTTGTTTATTTATTTATTGTTAGTACAAATATCGCTGCTGTCTGGGGGAGGGAGGGGGTTCACTTGTAAAGTTATTGACTCGCTTATTGCCCTCGCTGTATTCCCGTGCTGGGGATTCTATCCGCTTGCTGTGTATCTGTGATGAATACTCGGTTAAAGCCCCGCACTGTCTGAGACAGGTGCCTAAAGCAGTCCGCTTCTGGAAATCTCTTTTGGCAAAGCGCTGTGGTTTGCAGCACTCTTATGAGACGCTCTTCGCGAGTAGCTGACATAACGATTGTTACTGTGGGGGTTGTTGCTGATGTTGGGTGTATGAATATACAGTATGTGATACACAGTATATCCCCTGAGGTGTGTGTGTGTGTCTTACACAGTATCCCCTGAGATGTGTGTGTGTTGGGTGTATGAATATACAGTATGTGATACACTATCACCTGAGGTGTGTGTGTGTGTGTGTGTTGGGTGTATGAATATACAGTATGAGATACACGGTATCCCCTGATGTGTGTGTTACACAGTATCCCCTGAGTGTGTGTGTTGGGTGTATGAATATACAGTATTTGATACACTGTATCCCCTGAGGTGTGTGTTGGTTGTATGAATATACAGTATGTGATACACAGTATCCCCTGATGTGTGTGTTACACAGTATCCCCTGAGTGTGTGTGTGTGTTGGGTGTATGAATATACAGTATGTGATGCACAGTATCCCCTGAGTGTGTGTGTTGGGTTTATGAATATACAGTATTTGATACACTGTATCCCCTGAGGTGTGTGTGTTGGGTGTATGAATATACAGTATGTGATACACAGTATCCCCTGATGTGTGTGTGTTACACAGTATCCCCTTAGTGTGTGTGTTGGGTGTATGAATATACAGTATTTGATACACTGTATCCCCTGAGGTGTGTGTGTGTGTGTGTGAATATACAGTATGTGATACACAGTATCCCCTGAGGTGTGTGTGTTTGGACTATACTTAGTCTTTACTGATCAGGGGAGAGAAGAGACACTTAAATGTATAAAGGGGTTTGTAGAGGAGTGAAATTTGTTTTGAAAGAAGAGAAAGTTTACATACAACAAGAGGTCATAATCTAAAACTGGAGGGTCAGAGGCTTAGATGGCAAGTAGGGACGTTTTTCTTCACTGAGAGTGCAGTAGATAAGTAGAACGGCCTCCCAGCACAAGTGGTAGAGGTTAATACAGTGAGGGAATGTAAACATGCATGGGATAGGCATACGGCTCCTGAATCTAAGACGAGACCAACGACTGATTAAGGCTTGAGTCTTTACAAAAGTGGCAGACTGGACAGGGGCCAGAAAAATTCTCAATTATTCTACGTTAATGTCAGTTGGCAAAATGCTTTTTTTTGGTGGTGGGGGTTTGCTTGCTCTTTAGTTTCAGTCACTTCTGTAATTCAGACGCTGATCTAAACACCTTAAACTCCTGTAATACTCTTCTATCTATGGTCCAGCTTTCCATGTCTGTCTGTCTACCGGGGGCCCTTCTGTTACTTGCCCCATGTAACTGTCACATGTGAATAGAATGACCCTACACACCTGTTTGTCTCATGATGAATTGTTTCAAAGGATGGGAGCTTCTTTGTACACGTTATCGTTTTACTACAAAGGACATTTTATACGGTATTGCTGTTTTTTGTTTTTTTGTTCTTCACTCAGCTTCGTTTAGCTGCTCTTAAAATAACTGATCACCTGTCTCCATTGATCAAGGCCCTCCTTACCTGCTGTTTCTGTAAGGGAAATTGTATATATATGTATGTATGGTTGTGTGTGTATATATATATATATATATATATATATATATATATATATATATATATTAGTCTTTACCACTTTAAAGATTCTGTACAGTAACATTTGCTTTAAATATTCATATTTTAGAGTTCATGAATTCTCCTTTATGTGAGAGGACCGCAATTTTCAGATCTTTTCCCTTTTGTTTTAAGCATTAACTGTCAAGTAGAAAGGACACTGTTTTACGTTGTGTGTGTGTGTGTGTGTATATATATATATATATATATATATATATATATATATATATATATATATATATATATTATAATTTTCCCATTAGCGCCAGCACTAGATTGATCAATGTGGCTCAGGTTACCGAGGAGCATCCCGGGTCACGAGTCTCTCTATTTATTTGCTACGGTTGGACGTGGCTCTGCTGGCCTTAAGATTTCCCAACACACACTTTACGAAGCTGCCAGAATTGCATCCAAATATCTAGTCTACTTTATGAGAATGAATATATTCATTCATATTCCCACGAAATGCTTCTGATCTGCGCGCTGCGGTCACTCGCTCTGCTTACAGGTGTATTCTTGTCGGCTCAAAATTGACACTCGTTTCACTGGTTAACATAAAGCTCCCCTATTCCCAGCTTAAACACCTTTGTCATTTAACACAGGTCACTTTGAACCCTGACAAGCCACCTCTGTCACCTCGTAACAGTCGCCCCATTGTACTAGTCACAGGCTATTCTGTTCTCTTCCAACACAGATCGTCTTGTGCTGGGATCAGACACCGTCCCCATTAACTATAAACTCCTTGTGCTGGGGGCAGGTTTTTTCTTGCGCTGTAGATGCAGACTTACCATTTGAATAGCGACATCTGAAGTTGGACGGCTTCTTACACATTAAAGTGTTTTATTCGCAGCCATTTCCTGCTTAAAATAAATAAATAACAAAACAAAAATACTAAAAGCTTCCTTTTGCTGATTCCTTTGGTTCTGATTGCAAATTTGCCGATGAGCATATGGGCCGGATTGTAAAACTATTTTAATGTGGGCATTACCGATACCAGTTACCAGGAACCAGTTAACAGTTATGTATTGGCGTAATTTTCAGAGCCACTTTGTCCTTATATCTGTCGTTTTAACAACTTAATGATACTGGGACAGTCACGATTTCATAAATCATAGGCTTTAAAGCTCTAGAGAAGGTTTGCCCGCTAACCGTAGATCCCTGTTCATGAGGCATATTTGTTTCCTTAAGTCTATTAGTATTCTTTTGATTCTTCAATGTTTTAATAAGAGGTGACCCCCCCCCCGGGTAGATCACTTTTCTAGTTCAGATGTATTAAGCGCTGCATTAACGCTGTGTGTCTTAGTATCGCTATACATTGCCCTCTGGTTACGGGGTGAGAAACGGGTTTCGTTCTTTTCAGTCGCTTATTGTTTGTGGTGGAGGGTATGTGTGTGTGTGTGTGTATATATATATATATATATATATATATATATATATATATATATATATATATATATATATATATATATATATATATATATATATATGGTACTCCTTTAGCTCGTGTTTCTAGTACTTATACATAGATGGAGTGCGCCTAATATTACGCAATATTTACGGACAACGTAAAACCGTTTCATATCCGCTCTCTGCCTTTTATCACTCTCCCTTTCTTGACGTTGGAAGTGTTCGCGTAGATTGCATATGTATCTGTGTTGGTATAAAACATACGTCTGGGACGCTCTGTTCAGAGCTCATATTGAATATGTTGTGCGTGACACATTATTTCTTGGGCACATGCCGGTGATGTCAAATGTCATCAAAGATCCAGTAGTGTTATAAGACGTTCTTCAAGCATCTCTGCCTACCACGGCCTTATTTCGAGCTTGAAGCTATACTACGGAGATATTACCCAGCATGCCCCTCTCTGCCGCTTACTCATTGGCTACTGTTACAGATTAGGGACATTACATGTGTACCAAAGAAATGAGATTCTAAACACTGCTGGAAAGTAAACAAACTTTATTTTTTAAATGTAATTCTATTAAAAGGAAACATTGGTGCGGGGAATGCTTTTGAATTCGGGTTGATAAGTTTTTTGATAAGCGCTGCGTTGTTTTTTTTCTGCATGCAGAATTCGAGTTTGTGCTTTTCCTCCCATCTTGTCGCGTAGCCTTTTTTTCATCCGTGTAATTGTTCCGAGGCCTTTGCTTTTAGAAGTCCTCTCGCTGTGAATTATTTCTAAGTTGTCACGTTGGGTTATCGTTGATGTCTGTCATGTGTTGCCGTGTTCTTAACTTTTGATTGCACGCCTGCTGGTTTTCTGATATCCTCTGGAATATCTCCTGCATCAGCGTTTGTATGTATGTGTGTGTGTATATATATATATATATATATATATATATATATATATATATATATATATATATATATATATATATATATATATATATATATATATATTGGGTTTGTCATATGAAAAACAATAATATAAAGTTCAGAGACCATAATGTGTTAATATAGATTTGAATATAATGTTAACCAAGTTGTGCTCGTAACGCTTCCCGGCGGGCACCAGACTTCCCCATCCTGATTGTTTGCATTATAACTGGTGCAGAACATACAGCGTTGGGGTAAGAAGGAAGCGTGTGCTGTGATTGTATCACATTAACACGAAATATTACCATTATTCAGAGCGTTTAAAGGTGCGCTCCGGTCATCCCAAGCACTTCGATGCGTATTATTGCTGGGTGTCTCTTTTCGGCTCGCTCGCTGTAAATGAACTTGCCGCTATCCAGTGAGAATAAACACGGCCTTGTTGTGAATCGATTCTTTGCGCTCAGTTGAATCATAGACTTCATCATATATTGTGTGTTTATTATAAGACTAATATAATTGTGATTGCATTGAATTTGCCTTCATTTGTCAAACAACATTAATAATGGCAGTAAATCCCGTGGGGGATGCCTTTTGGGGGTATTGGCCGGTCCATCTCCTCCGTGTATTTGTTGCCAGTTGGGAATCGCTTTCTCCATTAAGACGTTTCAGTTTCTCCTTTGCGCTATACCCAGGCGTTCAGTAGGCTTTATTTCCCCACGAAATCGATAAGACGTTAATTCTTTTTTTCTCGGTGTTGAAGTTGCGAAATGCGTTGGTAGCAATGGCCCCACGAGTCGGTCTTTGGGCAGCGCCGTCTCTGAGAGATCAGCCGCTGCGGTTTCATGTCGTGAAGCTTGGTGTTTACGACCCCTGCGCTTGGAGGGCTGAGCAATACCCCCCATAAGTTAAAATACGTTTATGTGCCTCTCGGGCCTTCCTTGTTTTTGTTCTGTGATGGAAGATTGCTGTTGTGAAGCGTGTTACAGTAAAGGGCCCCTGTGACTCTGTGCTACGGTAAAGGGCCCCTGTGACTCGGTGCTACGGTAAAGGGCCCCTGTGACTCTGTACTACAGTAAAGGGCCCCTGTGACGCTGTACTACAGTAAAGGGCCCCTGTGACTCGGTACTACAGTAAAGGGCCCCTGTGACTCTGTACTACAGTAAAGGGCCCCTGTGACTCGCTATTACAGTAAAGGGCCCCTGTGACTCGCTATTACAGTAAAGGGCCCCTGTGACTCGGTATTACAGCGTCTTCCAGGGAATGGTTGAGATAAAATCACAATGGAGGAGTAAATCATTTGGATTTTTCATGTAACTAAGTGAACGCTGGCACCTGTTGCTGTTGCTGCATTTAATGTTATTGTCTGAATTTGTAACGTGTTTTTGTCTTGCTGGGAATTATAGTCATCGGATATTTGGCAGCGGCAGGTAAACACCGGGAGCCCTTCATCCTAAACTTTGCCCTATCCTTCCCGTAAATGGGAGCCGTCTCCGCTGCGTCCGGCATAAATACACCAACGGGCTATGCTTTTTTTTCCTACTTTTAATCAATTCAGTTTTAAAAGTAAGAGTCAAATCATAACCTGATGGGGAGGAATAATAAAATGTCTAAAATAAACCAAATGACCAAAATATTTTTTTTTTTGTCAAGTTTGTTCCTGTTCCATCTTTGATGAATTCGCACAAATTATACATCATTTTGTTCAGACGTAGGGCCTTAAAACATATTTATAAGAAACCTGAGGGCCACATCCATACTTTACATATTACCCTATATTGCATTTTTTTAATGGTATTGACTTGAGTAGTTCGTCCTACTTGGTTTAAGGACTTACAGGTACGTCCCCAGGGGTCTCAACGGGTTAAAGCAGTGAATGAGCCAAAAAATGACTCCGTAAACCAAGGCTTTACCCCTCTAAATTAAACCCGCCGCTCCTAATTTACTCGCATATAAAAAAAAAATTGCTTCGCAAAACCGGTCCGTGAGTTCGTTGTCTTCAGATGCCGGTTTGATTTGGTTTAAAGGCCGGCTGATGGGACATCGACGACCCCTGGAAGTCACATTAGGCCAGGCTTTAATCCACAACTAAGCTCTGCTGCAAACCCGAGTATGACTTAGCGCCACCTTTCTGTTTAGCTTTTTTAAAATCTGATATATGCGGCCCCATATAGTGTATTTTGGGTGGTCTTATACGTTTGCTCACAGTAAGTCTCGTTCTTCCCGTTGGCGTGTATCGAAAAGACCCCGACATAAAGGTTTTGTCGTGCGCATGTTTCCACCATCAGTCGTAGCTCTTTGCTTCATTGTTGATGGCTTTTGGCTGTCTAAGGAATGGCTCCGGTGAGACTCGCTACTCCGCAGCATGACCACATCTCCCATAATGCTCTTTCAGCTAAGGGGCTGGCTGAGGAGTATGGGAGATGCAGTCCCGCAGCAGCTGAAAGGGCCACAGGTTGTGCACCCCTGCTCTAGTTCTTGATGGTGGGCAGCCTGTCTGGGAGTAGAGGCAGGTCTTCATTCATGCGCTCACACTGACGCTGGCTGTGTGTCTACGGCAGCACGCAGCGTCCAGGTAGCGCCCGTTTAAGTAGATCTGTTCCGCTTTTAGTTAAGCACGCTTACCCGATTTAAAGATACTTACATATTAAGCATCACCGTGTGTATACCGTGGGAGCAGCCACGCTCCCTTCCTGTTTTAGGGCACGGTTTGTTAATTGTCCCATGAAGCTACACCCCCCACCTTCTGATGAAACCGAGCGAGATGAGGTCAGGACAAGGAAGTCTTTAGTTCCGCAGGTTTTATTGTGAACGGTCTATAAAGGGCCAAACCCGGCAAGCTTCTTAATGTAGTTTTTTCGTTAAAGGGAGTGTTTGCATGAAAGTTATAGTTTGCGCTTGCGCTTCATTACAAAGGGCTAACGTTACCAAGTTTCTCCAGCATAAGGGCAGAGCTGGCCCTGTATAATGTATAATTCAATGGGTGAGGAGGCGGGAGAGCTCGCTGATTTAACTATACATTATGCAGGGCCAGCCAAGCGCTCCTCGCAGACATTGCTGGTAAAGGTTATATTGTTACCGGTTTGTTTACCGACAAGGCGCTGCGGATCGTGTGTCGGGGAAGAAGGCTTCGGGATGCCGGCGGTTTGTTATGCGGATGTCGCTTTAAATCCATGCGGAAGGTGGAGCTGAAGGCATTCCCTTCCCCTCCCCCTCCTGCACAATGACGTCATGCTGTATGAAAGTGAAAGGCCCTGCAGTGACTTGTGGGACATCACGGGACACTCGGCTCTGCTCGGAGCTCGGCCAGCATTTCGCACAGCGCTAACGGGGACACTGTGGAAATGACTGTAATTTATGCATAAAATGCCACTATAGTCCAATCCAAATGATGATTGATGATTTGTAGCGCCCCCATATTCCGCAGCGCTGTACAACGAGATGTTGCATTTCTTTATTTAAAGAACGTATTTGCACCAACCCCCCTCCCCCATTTATTTACCCTTCATCTGCCAGAGAGCTCTTGGCTCTGGTAAAGCTCAGCCTTGTATTTACCTGCAGGGGCTATAGAATGGGGGTGACTAGAAGGCGTCTCTAACCGACCCCCTGGGAACTGCCCCACACAGGGCAGTAAGGGCTTTAATACACCCTTGGCCTATACTATTAGGAGCATCTCCATGCAGGCTGATGTCAGGGCACCTAATTACAGCAGCAAACGCCATCTGCTGCGCTCGCCATTCCTGTTAATAAACAGAGCAGCCTCCCAGCAGAAGTGGTAGATGTTAGTACAGTGAGGGGATTAAACATGCATGGGATAGACATACGGCTCCTGAATCTAAGACGAGACCAACGACTGATTAAGGTTTAAGGGTTTACAGCGGGAGAAACGGGCATCGAATGGGGGACGCGGTTTACCCCGGCGCACCCCACTCTGCCGGGCGCGCGTCTGCCTGTACCTGCAGGCTGAACAGGTGCATGCTGCGAGTCCCAGCGCTGCCTGCTGGTGTGGGTGGGGGATGGGTACTGGTAAATGTCAGTCCAGTAAAGCTCACTGTTATGTAATCCTCTTTCCGTGTGGAGCCCATCAGTCTAAGTGGAACTGTGCACTGCAACTCCCATCATCCCAAGCCGTCTGAAAGCTGAGCCCCCCCCTCCTCTGTAGTTTAACTCCTCTCGTTCAAACCAAAGGTGATGGGAAGTGCAGCCTCTCGGCAGCTGAAAGGGCGCAGGATAGAGTGAAAGCTCTTGGGGACACGGCTCTAGCACGCCCCCCTTTGGGTCTAAGGATTTCTAGTTTGAAAGCGTTGGATGCTTTATAGCACAGCACAGGGAGTCCGGTGACGTGTTAACCCTTCACTGCCAGGGCGCATTGTTCCATTGGGGTAATTCAATGGCACCGATCTAGTTGCGTGGCTGGTGCTGCAGGGCAATGTTCAGCGCGAAGGCTCTAGCAGGCGCTATCGCAGATTGTGTGTTATAATACGCCGTGGCCAGTGTCACGCGTTCCGCACTTCCAGGGCTTCGCTCCGGGTTTTCGGAGCAGCCTGTGCCGGATCTACTTCCTCATCCTTTCAGTGGGAGGTGGGGAGGCTGCGGGTTCTGCCTCTCGGAAGGATCTGCTGGTTCCAGTGCGTGACGGGGGAGGGTGCGGGCTGCATACGGACCGCTGAGCCCGGGGTATCCGTGTGATCTCGGGGTCCAGCTTCGGGATTCTCCGTCGGGGAACTGCGTGCATCCGGGGCAAAGGAGAGGACATGCTCCCGGCGCCGGAGACACAGGTGAGGAGTGCGGAGCGAGCTGCCACGTCCATGGTACGGTGTCACTCCGCGGCCAGCTGACACTGACAGCCAGGGGGAGGGTGCCGGGCTTATGTCACCGGCCCCAGGGACGGGAACTGTGGGCACAGGCAGGGTATTAACCCCTGGGACCTATCCTTTACCATCAGCTGGTTATTAACCCCTGCGGCCCCTGGGACCTATCTCGCCATCAGCTGGTTATTAACCCCTGCAGCGCTTGGCACCTAGCTTCACCATCAGCGTATGAGCCCGGGAGACCGGGGCCTCGGCTGCTATCAGCTCCCGCAGGCTTGGGCCCCACATCGGGGTATTAATCCCAGCGCCCCGGGTCTCTGACCCTCCAAACCAGTTTGATTTTAACTTTCCAGTCCTGGAAACCGGACCCTGCACTCTGTATTATTAACCCCTGAAGCGCTGTGGCCGGTACTCTGTGTCATGTTATCCTCCCGGTTAGTTTTGATCTCTCTGTATTGTTACCCCTTGAAAGCCTCTTCCGGGGGGGGGGGGGTGTTCAGTGCCTGCTTGTTGCCCCTGTATTCTGCCATCTCCTGTGCTAAGGCACCCTTCATCTCCTGCAGTCACAAGGCAATGTCTTTAGGGGCTAATTGGATTATTAACCCTTTCAGTGCTCCACCAATGAACTCCTAGTAGGGTTGGGTATTTCTAACATACCCCCGCCCATCCCCCATAGGGAATGGATTTGGTAGTTACTCAGGTTAAGAGTTGCTCTTCTTTTTTAACCATTACAGTGCTGGCTCCTCCGCTTTGGGCACCAGACATTTGTTACGACCAAAAACTCTCTTGGGTCTAACAGAGTTTGCCAGAGTTACATTTCAGCTCCTTGATTCACCAAGCGCCATCCCCAGAGGACCTGGCCGGCCCTGAATAACGTATAGCTAAATCAGTGAGATCTCTTAGGGCCCCTCACCCGTTGAAGTATGCATTATACAGGGCCAGGTCAGCTTCACAGTAGAGGAGCCGACTTCTGCCTATTATGTCAGCCGTCCATAAAGAACAGTGGAGGGACTTGCACTCCCCGCTTTAGTGAATACAGCGCCGTGTGCTCCAGGGGCCGCTCTGCAGAACGTGCCGTCGGCTTTAGTTTGGTTCGGTGTAGTTGGCGCAGGTACCCGGATGATCAGCAGCTGTGGCTGCAATCGTGTGACGAGCTCATCGGTGGGGGAGGTGCTTCAAATATTTGTGTTTGTCGGATTGCTTGTGTTAAAATGTCTGTCTGTTGCGTAAAAAGTCGGACGCTTTGTTTAAAAAAACGACCTTTATCTAAAAAATAAATAAATAAATGAAAATAAAAATATAAATACCGTATATTGCTGCCGTGTAGCAAACGGGTCCGACACACACGGCTCCGCTTCTCACTGCTTTGCGTTGGGCTGTTTTAGCCGGTATAACGGTTTCGATTGATTTTTCCTGTTTGAACGTTTGTAGCATTCACGATGTTAACACAATTAGCGCCCGTCTAGCCTTTACACGTGCGATCTTTACACGCTTTAGAGCTGGTTTCTAATTATATATTGTTTTATATAGCGCCGTCATATTCCGTAGCGCTGTACAGTGGGAAGGCATGACGTAACAAGTGGTATATAACGTAACAATTTGACTTACAGAAACAAGACGTTGGGGAGAGCCCTGCTCAAAGGAGCTTACAATCTAGAGTGATTGTGTGCGTTTACCTGGTTTTGCGGTTTTTATGGAATTGTTCATTTCCGTTTTCCAGCTACGCTTTCAGCTCATCCGCTCGTTGCTTTAAACGTCCGTTTCTATAGGCAGCGGACGTGGCTACGTTTTCTGCAGCGGGTGTCGCGGAGGATTAGGTTGTCTGTTGTGCAGCCCGGAGCGGTATCTCCTCCGGTGATGATACCTTTCGCCGGGGTGTGTGTTAGTGTGCTTGACTGCAGGTGTATGGCTTAATTCAGTTACGTATGTCAAGACGAATGAATGGCCCGGGGCATTACTCTTTCCAGTACCTGCATTCACTAACCGTTGTATGTTAGAACGCGCACCTTTCCCAGCGTCCTCTGCACCGCTGATATGTTCGATACAGGGACGTAAGGGGTTAATTTATTGTTGGGTCCGCAAACTGTTGAGGCTGTTTGGGTTTAATTGGCTACTATGGATTTATCACTTTTTTTATTCTATTTATATTGCGTTATAATATAATTGCAAATGTCCTCTGTTTGCAGTCGCGCTTTCAACAAGTGCGCTTCTTAATTACTCCCTCTGATAATGACGCGAACATAAAGATCTCGCAGCTTCCCCAATTAATTCATCCGAGGGGTCAGCTTTATTTTGGAAGTAGTGCTGAAGGTTGCTGTAATTTTTTTTCTTCCTATATTCACGTTTATGTATTATCAGCGGACTTATTTTTTGAGGAGGAGAAATGTTAGAACAGAAGGGGGCCAGAGGTTTGGGTGTAATGTAAGGATGGGCAAGATGGTAGATAAATGGAACAACCTCCCAGCAAAAGTGGTAGAGGGTAATACAGGCAAGGAATTTAAACATGCGCGGGAAAGGCATACGGCTCCTGAATCTAAGACGAGACCAACGACTGATTAAGGTTTGCATCTTTATAGATGGGGCCGATCTGATGTCAAATTCTATCATTCCATATAAAATACTAATTTAATGGCTAAAAAAATCGCTTTCTAGGGTTCAGCTGGCGACACAAAGCGCCGCTCCAGCCCGATCCAGCATCTCTCACCGTTCGTAGCTTGCTTTTTCCATGCAAGTTAAGGTTTAAGCAGCTTCTTTGTCTTTATTAATATACCCCCTCCCTCATTGTGCCCTAAATTCAGAATATCAAAAATACCTTCAAGTTTTGTATCTTTACAAATAAAAATAATAAAAAAAAGCAACCACCAAGCCCTATATATGAGAAACCCACCGTATATGTGTAATAGAAACCGCTATATTCCCAGCATCTGCTCAAACCAAGGTGACCACAACGTACGCTTTCATAATATATATTTTTGTTAAATGTTACCGTGTTCAGGCAATAACCTAATTATTCTCCCGTCGGTAGTAGAAATACAGAGCCGTTTCTTTTAGAAGTAGTCGCTGGTGCGGCCGACGCGTTCCGTTTATTATCGGTGCGGCTCTCGTCGGTTCCTTGGTTATAATGAAGCCGGCAGGCGCTTGACGTTTAAACAAATTTAAAGAAGAAACCCCACCCAAAAATATTGCTAGTATCAGAAAAAAATATTTGACATTTTTTTTTGCGCTTTTTACATTAAAATATAAATTTAAATATATATTTACATAGAATATGTTTTCAGGTGGCTGCATATCAGCCGTTTGTATGATTCTCGCTCTGTTATCTGACCCCTAATCTACTAAACCCCCCGACTCCTTATCATACTGCCTGTGGGGAGCAATAGAATGGCTTAATCAACCAGCTAGGCTCTCTATTAAAAGTCCATGGAGACACAGACTTCATTAGCATTACCATAAAGCATCAGCTCAGCGTGGTGTTTGAGCCAGGAAAGTCACCCAAAATATCACATGACTGACAGCAAGTTTATTGGAACAAAATGAGATAAAACCAGGTTTTAGTCACCGACCGACATTGCAGTATACAGCGCTGGGGGGAGGGGTTATTACTGTATACAGTGCTGGGGTTTATACACACAGTTTCTTCTAGGGTGGAAGAGTCTGCAGTCTGCATACTGTATGAACAAATATTTCTTGCTTCCCTGTGGGGCAGATGCCAGGTTCGTGTTACGGCGGTAAACTTCTGTTCTATTCCGCTGGATGATTTGCGAAAGTAAAATGTGTAATGCTCCGTGGTGTGATGCGAGATGCCCCCATTAATGTTTGTAAATTGTGCACACTGTGGTCAGTCATGGTCCCGCTGCCGGAGGAGGAGTGTGGTAGCCTTCGCTTTTCTTCCTCTCAAAGTAAAACATTGTTAGATAAAAATCTACAGCGCTGCTGGAGTTGGGGTCTCGTCGAGCCCCGCTCTATCCATTGTGTTACGGATAAAGCAGCTCGGATAAGGTTTTTACTGTCTGCTTGTTTTGCTTGTTGCTGGAGTTGTGTTTATGGCGACCGGGAAGTAATCAGGATGTTGTGTATTTGTAATTGGCTAACCTTCATATTCACTTAAAGTAGCCAATAGTGGGTGTTTTATATTTTTAGCCATTAAATTAGTGTGTTATATAGAATTTGCCTTCAAACCGGCCCCATTCGGCCCCCGTCTAGTCGCCCGTTTCTCCTGCTGTAAAGACTCAAACCTTAATCAGTCGTTGGTCTCGTCGTAGATTCAGGAGCCGCATGCCCATCCCGCGCATGTTTACATCCCAGTCACTGTATTAAATGCATTATTAACTTTTTATAGTTGATAACTCGCGTCTGACATGCTAAAGGCTTTAGCTGCTAAACCCTGGCAGCAATTAATCCACGTTAACCTTAGCAGGAAAATCCCATAAGGGACACTGTTGGGTAACGGGGGAAAATGTATAGTTTTCAGTCATTCTCATGCTGCAGTTTTGCTTTTGTTAACCAGGAAGGAGATTTTGAGTATTTTGGTTGTGATTCACGCGGTTCTATTCCTCCTACAGCTGTTTCTGTTGCAGTTAATGATTGAGTTTCAACCTACATATTAAATGGATGATCGTTGGCACCTGTTTGGTGTAATTGTTTAATCAAACGCCGAACTATATGCTTAGAAAACCCCTTTTTCTATTTTTGAACCTATTCTTACTTTACATCATTTTTCCCACCTGTCCAAATCATATATACATGTGTGTATATGTATATATGTGTGTGTGTGTGTGTGTGTGTATATATATATATATATATATATATATATATATCCTTCTGTGTCTCATTTCAGCAGCACCTCGGCAACTGAATAAGATACAAATATACTTTTTTTTATATATATATATATATATATATATATATCTGTCTATATGCGTGCGCACACACGTATATAAATAAAACCTATTATTTTTGGACATAATCTAACAAACTATAGGAACACCAAAAATATATTAGCCAGTTTGTGTATTTTATAAGTTTTTAATTTAAGTCTGTAAACTGCGATTACAAAAAAAACCTTATTTTGTCAGCGACTTTTTGGATGCTGATGAAATATTCGCCGATGCTTTCATGTTATTACGCAGCGCCGGTTTACCAAACATCTCGAGGAAGCTGCGATTGCAAAACTTCCTACAAGAAAGAAACTAAACCCAAACGGGGAAGTCAAACTTTTCTTCCGCAAACGAAATGGTTAAGGGATTGCCTGGGAGAAACGTGCTTGGAGAAAAAGAACGCTGGTCGTCCACCGGTGACTTAATGCACTAAATACGTGCGGATCCGGTTGGTGACCTTTTGGTCAATAGTTTTTGGTCAATGGCTGAGAACTCAATGGCTACAAACTCTTTAACTAGAATTAGACCCCAACAGCGAAACCCAATGGTGGGCCTAGGTTCAGTATTAGAGCCTACCCAGGAGCAACACTTGAATGTGCCTGTATACATACCTCCCCAGTGTCCTGGTTTTAATGGGACAGTCTCAATTATCGTGCTTTTGTTAGCATATGGGGATCATGGGCCAGTTGAAATCTTCTGACCTCCCCTGACCCACCCAGGGAGCAGTGTGTGTTGTGTTGAGTGCCTGCCTGTGTGTTGTGTTGTGTTGTGTTGTGTTGAGTTGAGTGCCTGCCTGCGTGTTGTGGATGAAAACGCTGTTCCACTTAGATAATCTCCATACCTGTCCTTTAACCAGTAGATGAAGCGGCGTTCCCTACATATTAACATCTATTTGTTGTGTAGCTTGTGAGCCAACGTTTGTGCTGCCACCATCTCATTGGAGATACAAAACAGTTCAGATTAGCGGAGGTTAGTATTTTAATCATCCTCTAGCCTGTATTTGAAGAGCAAAAAACTGTATATTATGGGAGAAAAAAATTCTTAAAACTTCTGTCGGACTGTACGTTTCTTATCTGAATGAATAATTAAGTGATTATAGCGTGAATGTGGTCACCGCGAGGGAAGGTTATTCCGACGCGCTTGCAGCTCGTGCGGGGTACAGGAAGTGGTAGGAAGAAAATGTTTCGTAGTTACCGGGTTCCTGCGGTTGGAGAACACGGCTGCCCAGAACACGAAAGGGGAAACCAGAAATAAAGTGACTCAGCTGGTGTTACTATAGAGAGCGCATGAAACGAGAGCGCTGGGTGGAGAGAATGCTTTTAGATGTCTGTAATATAGACGTATATCCTGGGCGCTGGGGACCTATCATTCTGTGCGTTACAGTAATAAGCAGAGAGCCCAAATGATGCCTGCATTTGGTGGTTTAATTCCTTTACAAATGTAGAATCTGAAATACCCTGAATTCGGTCATTGGTCTCGTAGCCTGCCCCGTGCATGTTTAAATTCCTTCATTGCTTCTGCTGGAAAGGCGTCCCACTTCTCACACACTCACACAAGTAAATCGGAGTCTGCGGGTCTCCACCAAACCTTCATCGGTCATATGGACCAAACGGAGAAAGTTTGGTAGAGTGGAAACGCTTCACAGGAGTAGCAGTTTTGGCCCAAAAAATTTTGGAGATCAAAATCATCTAAAAAGTCTCAAAGGACCCTAGAACAGCACCCAGGGATCTGCAGCCCCCCCTCTGTGGTCGTGAAGGACACTCATGGCATGGGAACCCACCACTATCCAAGGCGAAGATAAATACGCTAGACATCTTCTTCAGGCACAAAGTTCTAAGGGCAAACTTTTTATGTACCCCGTCATCTCTAGGAAAACGCAAATGCCACTTTCCACTTAATGAACCACGTACCCGTGGTCAGGGTGTTGGCGATGTAATGGCTTGGGAAAGCTGGGCATCTTGAGAATGTCCATCGGATGAAGCGCAGCTTCACGCACGAGCGAGACGACGATCCAAAACACACAAGCAAGTCCTTCACTATACGTGTGTGGCCTAGTCAGGGCTGTATGTAAAGTCCATTGAAACTTGTCCTAGGTCTCCTCCTCATAAGGGGTCTATGCCCAGAGACGCTGTCGCCTTTTATTATTATTATCTTTTATTTATATAGCGCCAACAATTTACGAAGCGCTTAATAAAATACATAAATTCAAGGGGTCTGACAAGACGAGAATTGACAGACTAAGACAAACCGATACATTAGGTGGAGAGGCTCGGCTCGCAAGCTTACAATCTTGAGGGAATGGGGTGACAAACATAAGGCCCAGAGAGAGGGTGAGAGGTAGTGTGGCGGTTGTATCGATGACAAGGAGGTTCTAGCAGCTAAGATGGTGCGGCTTCTCTGAAGAAGTGAGTTTTGAGATGTCTGCTTAGAGGAATGGGCCGGAATTCCTCCCCAGTGCTGATCAATAAATACAGCGAGCATTTGACTGCAGTTTTTGCTCATATACTGTTTTGTTTTGGGTTTTTTTTTGTCTTTTTTTTTTTTTTTCTTTTTCACAAGCAGTGGAAGTTTCCTATATAAATATCAAGGTTATGCGCTCTTTACTCGGTTTGAAGATCTAATAAACCTCTGTGCCAAAAGTTTACGACAGTGTGGAAAATCAGACATGTGCAAACCTTTTTCACCCAACAGTAGCTAGTTTTCAGTGCGTGTGCGCGTGTGCGCACGCTGGTTTGGTACGTGTATTGTTTCATTGTTTGGGGCTTCACGATCATACTGATTCTGCGTGGAGATGTTTTTCCACCTACGGTGCCTCATAAAATATCATTAGATATGGGTGCTGCATCATGGGGAGAGACGGAAACTAAGCATTCATAAAAACAGCATTAAAAGGTAAAGAGTTACCAGCGTGGCGTAGCAACAGAGTCTTGCCCGGTACGTTACTGTGTGTGTGTGTGTGTGTGAAGGAGGTTTGCTGAAACCGAGCACAAGTGTACGTCTGCGATGTTGGAAATGGATGGGGCTCAGAGCGCTCATTCGTTCCCTTGCAGCAAACCGCAGGAGGACAGAAATATCTTTTGAAATATTGGGTGGGTGCATTTAGGAGCCTGCAGATGAGAAACGGGGTCCTTTAGAGGATTTTTAGTAATGTTGGGGGCGGGGGGTAGGTGGAACCGCAGCTTTAACACTCATTGAAAAATAATGAAAATGCAAACTGCTGTGAAAAGACTGGAAAGCACAATGGATACAAGCAGCAACAGCGAGTTTATTGGGATACATTGTATTTGCACATGAATTTTTTTATATATATATTTTATTTAATTTATATATATATTATATTCTATTTATTTTATTTATATATTTTATGAAGTGTGTGTATATATGGTACTGGTGTGCAAAATGTAAAGTCCCTTCAGTGAAACTGAAACTCTGCCGCTAGCTGAAGCGGTGGTTTTCTGGCGTCGCAGACCACGCTGCGGTGGCGAGGTGCAGATCTTAGTCGGTTTGTGAACTTTAAATGCTTTCCTGGAAAATGGTGACGCACGCTGACAGTGGGGATGCTCCAGAAATACGCGGTTTCGTGTCGCGCTGCCTTCTCACCTCTTCCGGCTGGGTTTCTAAAGCTCCCCTGTCTGCCAGCCTTCACAGAGATTGATTAGAAGGATTAATTTAGTGGGGTGCGTGTGTTTCAGTGTGTAAGTCCTCCCCGTTGTCATTGGTTTAGTACATGTGACACAGGAATCATTCTATTTGATACAGTATTTTAAAAGCTGGAAACCATGGCATTTGGTCTTCAAGCTTTCATGTCGGATGGGAAATAAAAGGAATGAATTATATAATGTCAGGCGATGCCGTATATAATGAAAATCACATTATACAGAATATACGTATGAGGTGAGATTGTATCGGACGGCATTAGTTTTGATACATGTTTGTTCAGCGTTGCTGCATCGTAGCTGCAATAAAGCAAACAGATTACAAAATGTTATTCTGTTTTTAAGAAAACACACAACTTATCCCAGAACACATGATCATTATTTCTTGTGAATTCGGCATAGCTTATTCTTACTCCTTTTATATTGGGCCTCATGTACGAAACGAAATTACTTCCTATTTTCTCCTCCTCTTCCTCCTCCTCCTCCTCCTTCTTTCTTCCCATTTCCTCCTCCTCCTCCTTTCTTCCCATTTCCTCCTCCTCCTCCTTTCTTCCCATTTTCTCCTCCTCCTTTCTCCTCTTCTTCCTTTCTTCCCATTTTCTCCTCCTCCTCTTTCTCTTCCTCCTCCTCCTTTCTTCCCATTTTCTCCTCCTCCTTGTTTTGCCTTCTCACCTTTCCTGTAAAACAATGCAGTAAAGATAGAGAGTATAAACGCTATTACACAAAATACTGCATTATTTTTAACATATCCCTTAACTCTTTACTGCTGGTGTCCGGATGCTATGAAATATTATTCACCTGTCCGGGATTGTCGTGCCGCTAGCTCGCTTTTAGGCATGCGATTTAAATGACGGGGAACGTGTGAGATTAGTCGCTGGTGCTATAGATGGGCGCAGCTCTGCTGGGAATAGCCAACATTTTAAAGAAGTGAAAATCAAGTGCATTTGGTTTCGTTCAGAAGTGAAGGAAAAATCTGAAATCGTTACAAGGCTGTGTAACTGTACAGTAAGCCACGGCGAGCTCAATACCGAGATGCCCTGGCGTATTGACTTGTATAGCGCCATCATATTCCACAGAGCTGTACATCAGAATATCCAGGTTTTTTTGTTTGTCTCCTTGTAAAAGTATACATTTTTTACTTTAATACCCAGTGCTTCCTGAAGTTGGTGATAATTAACAGAGCAAAAAGTGCCCTAATACACAGCGATAGAAATGTGTATTGTAGATCCGCACGTATATCCCGTAAGAAGCCAAGCGGCGTTCGGTTACCTTCATTCATAACTGGTGACCAAATAACTGGCTTACCAGATACTGAGATTGTTGCAGCTTCCAATTTAATTTTAAATTTCTATTTTAATTCTGTGGATTGTGCTATTTAGCTACTTAGGTTCTCTATAAAATATCTGAGCTATAAAAATAACTAAAATAAACCTGACCCATTTCAGAGTAGATGGATTATAGCCGATTAGAGAGGAATCCATAACTAAACTTACTTTAAGGGTTAAATAGCCGTGCGTGGCAGTCGGTGGCATTTTTATGCTACTTTTCTAACATCCAATTTACGGATCTCCTTTATGTTGCTCCTTATGTAGCAGGTAATGGGTCTTTTGTTTTTCGTTGGTAAAATGTGTGCTAAGTTACTGTACTTCTAAAGATACAGCTGGGTCCGATTTTTATATTAAATAAAATATAAAAAAGAAAAGAAAAAAAGTTAGTTTTTATTTTTTTATGCCCATAATTTATTAATTTATACCCTAATTAGGGTATCCAGTAAATGAACATTCTTACGATAGCCTTTTTTCCCCCTATTTTTTTTCAGACCTCGGAGTAGAGGAAAAACTGCATTGGAGGATGAAGATAGCATGGATGGGCTTGATGCAGCCGAACCCGAGAATTCTGCTGAGACAGGTGAAATAAATCAGTGCAATGCCCTAAAGTCACAGTATAAATGTATATTAACCATTGGAGCATTTAAAGGGACAGTTTAATGTCCCAGAAGGCAGCCAATCGGTCCCAAGAAAGGACTCCAGTTGGAATTTGTTGAACGCTTTTCTTGCATGGAACCAGCAGGGGGGTCACATGCATTTATCTGGATTCTCTAGAATCCCCCCCCATGCGTTTTCAAGAGGGGCGCAGGATTTAAGGGGACCTCTCGGCGGTCCGCATGCACCCATCCTTTCATTGGCTATACCTAGCGCCACAATTTAAAAAAAAAAAACACAGTAATAACACGTTCCGTCAGCCTGCGTTAGATGTTTCTTATTTAATAATTTGTGGTGCTTTGTTGCTTTAACATGCAGTATGTGGCATTATATGTATTAGAGATGCTGGTTTTATCACCTGCGCTGGAGAGGGATCAGTCCCGTTGGAGAAGTCCTACCATGTTTTCATCTAACTTTTTATCGTGTCCTCGTGACTGCGTCTCATACATCACACGCAAAATAATCTGTTTCAACCAAGGCATGCGCCGGAAGCGCCGGGCAGACGTGGAACACATAATGTGACTCCTTGGATTAAAATGCGGGGGATGGGTGCGATATTCTCTGGGAAACTTTTAATGCTCGTAAAACAGGGAGCGGCGCTTTAAATGTATGAAACACTTCAACGTTCAGCTTCTGAAGATCGGCTCCTGTGGCGGCTTTGGCGGCTCTGAAAAGAATCGGGGTCTTTACACTATGTTGGAGTCTTGTTGTAGCAAACGCAGGTGAAGGCGATTCCTCCAGCCCACCGGAACACGTATCATCGCGTCCACCGGAATTCTGTGTCTTCACTTCGTACGCCACAGCTTTTAGGTGGCCCCACAAGTAAAAATCAAGGGCAGTAAGATCTGGGCCCCTAGGAGGCCAGTCGACAGTTCCTCTACGGTACCAGAGTTAGAGACACCCCATAGTATTTGCTTTGTAAACTAGCTCACAGGTGATACTATATTAAATTTGAGTCCGTGTCTGGATGTGACCCCCCTACCTACACCAATGTCTATCAGAAGCCCTCGCAGCCCATGAAGACACCATAATTGTCTGAGCGCTAAATGAATAGATTGGGGCGTTGAGCCTTGTTTGCAGTGCATTGTGGGAACGGAGGAACCCGGTGGAAAGTTCTTCCTTCGTGCTCTTTCCAGAAAATAACTAAAAGCGTTTGACTGCAAAATCACCCACGAGAAGATAAATAGGATGTCGGGAAGACGCCGCTGTCACGCGTTACCCGGGGACGTTTACCGCCTCGTGGTGAAATAGACGAGCGTATGCCGCGTACCGCCTGACAGGTGTCGTTTCCAAACTGTCGCCACGTCTCTTCCGTTGGAGAGAAAACAATATGTTTACGTACATTAAAGAGTTCTGCTGTCTGCTCCGCGTGTACCTGTCTCCAGACGGCCGCTCGCGATCTGCCCTGGGAACCCGGTGGAAAGGAACAATTGGGAACAGACGGAAAATTTCTGTCGCGATTGTTTTGGTGTGAATTTTGGTGTTTTGCATAATTTTCCTGCTGCTGGAAAAGGACATTTTATATTTTTTGGATAAACCTGGGTCATGTTTGCAATTGTTGGATATCCACGAGAGCAGATTTTTTTTTTTTTTTTTTTTTTTTTTTTTTTTTAAGAAAAGATCGAAAGGTTAAACAAACTATACAGCCGTATTTACCAAGGGTGCTGATAGTTTTGGAGGGGACTGTATATCCCCCCCCCCCGAGGCCTATCCTATATGCTGAATGGAAGTCACATTGTCTTAGTGGCAAAAGACCGCTGTTTTTAAACCAAACAATATGCAAAGTTAGCAAAAAAAAAAAATCATCTATTCCCTTCCAGTAAGAGGAAAAACGGAACAAAACAGACAGGGCTTCCTCTTCCACGCCGTGTCTGCTCGACAGATGATCCACGTCGAACGCGTAACTTCCTACCCGCTGTCTCGTTCTTCACGCGTGAACATTCCTGGATAGGCACATGCCATGGATAGTCGAGCCCCTGGGTATTCCTTAGTAGGGTAAAAGCTCTCTGTAGACTGTTAAACTAATGAATTTAAGAATATTCACTGGTTTTCCCCCCCCCACCTTTTTTTTGGCTGGGTATCCATGGCCGTCTGATTTGTAACGGAATACTAATGGAATTTCTCAGGGATGTCTCAGACTTTTTATTTTTTTTTATTGTTACTCAATAATTAGAAAGCATTAAGTGGCAGTGAATGTAGACTTTGGTTCTATGGTTTTTGAGGCTCAGGTTTTGGCAACAGCATTTGTAGTCGTTGGGTAATGCGTGGTACTCCATGATGCGGGGGAAGGGCTCTCTGTACCTATAGCATCAGAAGCTATCAGAAAAAGTACTCATAATTGTGGTGAATAGTAGTAAAAAAATAAAACGGACAGAAAACTCTGCGGGTTGGGCTTGTGATTCGGGGGTTTTTGTAGAATCGGTGGAGCTAAACATTGTGCTTCGTATTTATGATCCAGTTTTCACTTTGGGTTTACTTCTTGTTCCCAGACGTCAAGGAACAGCCTGCAGGGGATGGAGCGCAGACTGGGGCCGACGGCACCGACCAGCTAACACCCCCCCTCCAGCGCTCGCTCTCCGAGGAGTCTGAGCTCTCCACCGTCTCTGTTGGAGTTGAAGCCAAAACCAGGTATGTGTGTTAGACGGCTAACCTTGGCTTTAGAGAAGGGTTCTGGGTGTGAGGGATCTTCCGAAAGTTCTTGTTGGTGTCAACTTGGACACCTTGGTGTGAAAGGGTGTCAGCGGTGCGCCTAACAGTTAGGTGGTTAATTATACAAAGTAAGTCTGGTTAGAGCTACTTTGGGAACCCAAAATCGCTGATTATTCCGTGTTAAATTTATGAATTTGTACATTTAAGTATGACCAATGGATTTATTAAAACAAATCACATATATAATATATAATTAGGGCTGCAACTAACGATTATTTTAATAATCGATTAATCGGCCGATTATTTTTTCGATTAATCGATTAATCGGATAAAAAAAACAATATGCAAATTTTTCGTTTATTTAAAAGAATTTAATGAACTGGATGTTAAAAAACAACTTAAAATTTACATTAACATTCTTATTTTGTTATGATGTAATAAAAAACAATATTTTCAAAGTACAAGAACCCAAACACAATATTTATGAAACAAAATAACCCCAAACATTCTGAAAAGAGGTGGACTATTACTGTTCAAGAAACTTTGCCCCAGCACTTTGCACTTTGCACCCAGCACTTTGCACCCAGCACTTTGCACCCAGCCCTGGCACTTTGCACCCAGCACTTTGCACCCAGCACTTTGCCCCAGCATTCAGCACTTTGCACCAGCACTTTGCACTTTGCACCCAGCCCTGGCACTTTGCACCCAGCACTGGCACTTTGCACCCAGCACTTTGCACTGTGCCCCTGCACCCAGTCTCTAACTCTGCCCTGCACCCAGCCCTGCCCCCACATTCTGCCCTGCCCCCACACTCACACTCTGCCCTGCACCCACTCTGCCCTGCACCCACACTCACACCCTGCCCTGCATCCCCACCCCCACTCTGCCCTGCACCCAGTCTCCCACTCTGCTCTGCACCCACACTCACACCCTGCATCCCCACCCCCACTCTGCCCTGCACCCAGTCTCCTGCCCTGCACCCCCCACCCCCACTCTGCCCTGCACCCCCACCCCCACTCTGCCCTGCACCCCCACTCTGCCCTGCACCCACACTCACGAACCGCTCTGTGCGAATGGAGCCACTCGCACAGAGCGAACCGCTCTGTGCGAATGGAGCCACTCGCACAGAGCGAACCGCTCTGTGCGAATGGAGCCACTCGCACAGAGCGAACCGCTCTGTGCGAATGGAGCCACTCGCACAGAGCGAACCGCTCTGTGCGAATGGAGCCACTCGCACAGAGCGAACCGCTCTGTGCGAATGGAGCCACTCGCACAGAGCGAATCGCTCTGTGCGAATGGAGCCACTCGCCCAGAGCGAACCGCTCTGTGCGAATCGCTCTGTGCGAGTGGCTCCATTCGCACAGAGCGATTCGCTCTGTGCGATCTGTGCAGAATACTTACCTCCGGAACGCGTCACATCCGTCACGTAGCTAGAAGGCGGAGACGGCAGAGCATGTAGCAGAAGCGGGGAACGCTCGCGGAGGTAAGTAAAAGGAGCCGAGTGCTCCAACAACGAATTGATCACTCGATTAATCGATAACGGAAATCGTTATCGATGATTTCCGTTATCGATTATTATCGATTTTATCGATTCGTTGTTTCAGCTCTATATATAATTATAAATTATACAACTCATAAGTTCTTGTGGGTCCAACAAAAGGCATGTGTACACATTGCGGTCTGGCAGAATGTTACCCGCGTGGCAACGTTCCCAGTACCGGCGCTGGAGGTGAACGTATCACGGGCATGAAGGATGTGTTCAGCTGTATCTTGTGCACCGATATGACTGGTGGGCAGGGGACGGGGCAGATGCAGACTGGGGATTCTGCCGTATCCTTCCACCGCTGCAGAGTGATGTAGGTGTAATTTTCGCTTGCAGGACACGGATTAGTCGTCGGACGTCACCGCACGGAATGCACCTGTCTGTGTATACAGGCTGTGTGTAAAGATGTTACAGCTGTTATACGGGTGTAATGATACTAAGTTGCCAGCGTATGATGTGATCTGTTTACTTGGGCACGTGACGAGCGAGCGCGTGACTTGTGCGTCTCCGCTTCCGCCTCTAGGATTATTACTGAACCGGGAAGGACAGGCGCTGCGCCCTCACTGCCTGCAATGTTTCACCCTCCCGTTTAGATTCTTTTGTTTAGTGTGTTCAGAAATGTTTTTTTTTTTTTTTTTTTTAAATAACACATAAGGGCTGCCTTGTGAACAATTTATCGCACAATTATACTAATATTCCACCCACTCCTTCATAAACAAATCTTAGTCAAACTTTATAGGTTTACCTTGCAGTGAACCCGTTCGTTTTTTAAGCTGGGCGAATATGAGACGATGGGTGTCTGATCGGGCGGCACGATGTGCTGCGTGGCCACAAGGAAAAGGAAGCTGGGCTGGGGTTCTGTTTTTTTCATAATGTTTTCAGGCAGCTGCGTATCAGCCATTTGTATGAGTTCTCGCTCTGTTATCTGACCCCCAATCTACTAAACCCCCGACTCCTTATCATACTGCCTGTGTGAAACAATAGAATGGTTCAGTCTTAATCACCCACCAGGACACTCTGTTTAATGAAAGTCTGTGGAGGAACAGACTTCATTATCACTGCCATAAAGCATCAGCTCAGTGCGGTGTTTGAGCCGGGAAAGTCATCCAAAATATCACATGACTGACAGCAACGACGGCTCCAGGTCTTCAGATAAAGGGAGTTTATTGGAACGAAATAAGATAAAACCAGGTTTCTGTCACTGACCGACATTACTGTATACAGTGCGCCCAGGGAGGTTTAACTTACTGTATACAGTGCTGGGGGGTAACTTACTGTATATAGCGCTGGGGGGGTTATATTACTGTGTGCAATGCTGGGAGGTGATCGAAGAAAAATGGTTTTTTTTTTAGGACCCTTGTATGTATTTATTTGAAGTCATTGTTTGATATCACTGGGTTCCAGGTTCTTGTCACCATGTGTTTTCTGCAGTAGTCACGTAGAGTTTTAGAATGTGACGGCGGGTATGAACCATTCAGCCCGTTTCTTCGTCTGCGAAATGAAATACCCCGCGATCTTAGCCTCTGTTGTATTCTCTATCAGCTTTAATGCAGCTTAACACCTCGTGTGACCTGATGGCCTTCGCTTGTTTCTGGACAGCCGTCCACCAAGTGCTCGGATTAACATCGCTAGTAAAGGTCGGCGTCAGAGCCCAGGCGGTAGCCCCGCCAATTGTGGCTGGTAATTGGGACGGCTCTGGAGTATTTTCAAACAAATCCATTCGCGTCTATGAACACGAGATGAAGATCTTTGCTACGCAGCCCCTGCCCGACTTTATTCAAATGTTTGGGAAAAATATTTTATTAATAAGAGCTTTCGCGGAAGCCTCAGCAGCACGACCCACCACCTGCCTGCCGGCTCTCACCTTGATGTTAAGGGGTAATCTGGGCATGAAAGGGTTAGTGGAAAAACCAGCCCGCAGGACCCAGCGCAACTACACCTTAACCCCAAAACTGTTTACTCCATGACCCCAAAACATTTGCTGCCATCCCCAAGTTCTCTTGGGAGCCGCCCATTTGGTGTCACATGGGGAGGCTGGGTGTGGCCCGCACACTTTACGCCACTCCTAGTGAGCTGAGTGGTAAAACCTGGCCGCAAACTCCTGTGTGACGTTTTAATAAGTCGTTATGGTACCTCGTGTGTTAACTCTGGGGTGATATTATAAAGGTACAGGTACTGAGCACCCCCGATCTACCTCCCCGCTGGGTCACTCTTTATTTCTTAGGCCTCGTTTAACTCCCTCTTGCCGCATATCGGACCTTAATCAGTCTTAGATCCAGGAGCCGTATCCTATTCACGTTTAATCCACTCACTGTATTACCCTCTACCACTTCTGCTGGGAGGCCGGTTCAATGGAAGCACTTTCCAGTCTTAGTTTAGCTGCTTCAGGAAATCATAAGCAGTGAGAAAACGGGAGCATGGATGGGGTGGTACGCTGCAGCTGTAGAGCTGCAGCTTCTCCTTAAGGTGGCATTGTTGCTTTCTTTCTAATATAGGTAAAGAACAAACGATCGTGGGGCTACATGGGTCAGCAAGCTTTCCCTTTAACTTCTAACACACAGCACAAGCTGAACGTTGGGGGATACATTGTGTTCTTTGTGTAACTAGGACCCTATTACATTGGTTTTCGTGTAACATTTTTTTGATGCTCTCTCTTTATTCAGTGAACAACTTTGCGCCTTCTGTTACTGTGGTGAGCGAAGCCTTTTGGGCCAAGGGGAATTAAAGCAATTTAGTCCGACGCCAGACTATATCCTCCCCTGGAAAACTCGGCCTGAAAAGAGAGACCCCGAAGATGGCGACGGAGTCTGCAAAACCACCGGCCGAGCCGCGAAGCAAAAAAAGTAAGTGACTTGTGGGCCCGTCTTGGTCCGCTAAGCTTTTATCAAGTCTTTGTAAGAACCTTTCGGAGCCGGACGCCGTATTGTATATCGTGCTGGGAACAACTGGAACGTCCTTTCCATCTAGCCGGTCTTCCGATGCTGTGACGCGAGGTCATGATGTGTAATGTGACAGAGAAATGATGAAATGCCGTGTCATGGGGTTTCTTTAAAGCAGATCCATTAGTCGCTGTTTGAAGTGTATTTGCGGGGCTAGTTCTTGGATTTTGGGCAACTTAAACGTTCCGTGTGTTCCTATCTGGCTCATTTATTTCTCATTAGCTTGGCTAGTCTGACGTGTCCCGCCGTTAATTTGTATGACCCAGTGGAACGGATTTGATAACGCGGTTCCTATCTAGCCTACTGTTTACATTTAAGACGTGCCAGCCTCGGAGAGCTTTACCTGTAAGAAGCAGCTTAATGCACAGTTGGATCAGGGAGTTCTCCCCACCTGACCTGTAATTATATATATATATATATATATATATATATATATATATATATATATATATATATATATATATATATATATATATATATATATATATATATATGTGTGTGTCATCCGGAGGGTCGTATCCCGTGTGCGCTCAGTTTGGGGAATAAACCTCCGAGTGGCTTGGATCCAAAATGGAGGGTCATTGTGTGGCGATCTTTTAGTGGTGGGATGTGAGCTTCCTCAGGTCCTTCTGTATATACGGCCGGTCTTTGGACTCCGTATTACAAACCACCATTCTACGTACCGATCTGCTTTGCCCTTCGCAGTTTTCTGCTATTTAAAAATATAAACCAAAAATATAACAAATTAAAAACGGTTTATTCTCCTCTCCCGGGACACGTGCTGCGTTGTCTTCCTTTCTCTTTAGGTGCGTTAGCCTGTGATTTCGTTGTTTGCTCATGAAAGCCGGTAATGTTGCAAGCGAGTTGCGTGATGTGCTCTGTAACGCGGGCAGACTGCCAGGAGATAAAGGATTATACGCCAACGTTCAGAAGTATGGGGTCGCTTAGAAATGTCCTTGTTTTTTTTTTTTTTTTTTGAAAGAAAAGTACATTTCGACCATTTAAATAACATGAAATCCAGTCCAGACGGGGTTAATGTTTGAAATGACTATTGTAGTTTGAAACGGCTGGCTTTTAATGGAATATCTTCACAGAGGCCCTTTATCACTCCCATCACTCCTGTGTTCCAATGGCCCTTTATCACCCCCATCACTCCTGTGTTCCAATGGCCCTTTATCACTCCCATCACTCCTGGGTTCTAATGGCCCTTTATCACTCCCATCACTCCTGTGTTCCAATGGCCCTTTATCACTCCCATCACTCCTGTGTTCCAATGGCCCTTTATCACTCCCATCACTCCTGTGTTCCAATGGCCCTTTATCACCCCCATCACTCCTGTGTTCCAATGGCCCTTTATCACTCCCATCACTCCTGGGTTCTAATGGCCCTTTATCACTCCCATCACTCCTGTGTTCCAATGGCCCTTTATCACTCCCATCCCTCTTGTCTTCCAATGTTCGCTGACCCAAGTTTAAGTTATAAAGGCTAATTGATCATTAGAAATCCCTTTTGCAATTATGTTACAGCCAGAAAATTCCTTCCATAAAATTTTCCATGAAAACAGC